>NW_028246283.1:600000-800910 GCF_964263255.1 Lissotriton vulgaris
GATCAGGTTTAATTTTGCGATACAAACTTTAAATTAACAATAACGACAGCCAGAGTCAAAAGAGAAACAGAATGAAAGGGAGAAAGAAAGAAGTGGAGGAAGAGAGAAGGAAAAAGAAAAGGAAACAAGGCTAAGGACAAGCGTAATATCGTAGGCATATGTCGCGGGGAGGGGGCAGGGTAGCACCTCTATCTCAACAACAAGATGTGCAGCAAGCGTAGAGACGGGGAGCGTAAATTCAGGATACCAAGCCTGGAACTTTGGGAAGGGGGAGCTACGGAGACAAACGGACCTCTGGCGGTGCCGTCTCGGGGGTGCACAGATATCTCCTCTGTACGAGTTCCACGCTCCCCACACCGATCCCCACATCCTGGGCTTGCCCCGAGCTACATAAACTGTCTTCTCACGAAGCATGCACCAGTCCATGTTGGACTTCCACAGGCCGATCGTGGGGGACGCGGGAGCGCCCCATTTCTGGGCTATGTCTCTTTTGGCTATCATGTTGCCCAGGGTGACCCATCGGGTCTGGGCCACGTTGTAATCATTCGGGCCCCAGACGTTCAGAAGGCAGCGTCGGGCCTCTGCAGGCAGGGCAACACCGGTCACAGCTCTCATCACCTCATGCACCCGTCCCCAGAACTGGGCAACCTCCGGGCACTCCCAGATGATGTGCATAAAGGTAGCCACTGCACCACATCCCCTCCTGCACAAACCATCCTGGGAGAGACCCATGTGTATCAACCTGGGACCCGTGATTTAGATCCTGTGGAGGACCTTCAGCTGGACAAGTCTCAGCCTAGCCGAGATCGCCACCTCCTTAGGCGAAGAAACCGCTGACTGCCACTCCTCATCGTCCATTTCAATCCCATCGTTCACCCAGAGGTCCCTCAGTTTCACCAGTAGATCAGACCTTACATTGATAAGCTTTTTATAAGCCAAGGAAATGGCGCTATCCGGCATATGGCCATCCAGTATTCTGTCCTCTAGCGGAGATGACTCAGGTACTTTCTCCCCCACAGGTAAAGAAGAAGTGAGAGCGTGTCTAAGCTGTGCATAATGGAAGTATTCTGTTTTACCCAGTTGGAACTCGGTCTGCAGCGCTTCGAAAGTTTTCACCTCCCCTCTGGTCATCATATCGGCAACCTTCGAGATACCAATATGGTCCCATCTGTCAAACCCCTTGGAGTGCCACAGTTTCCCAAGCAGGTCAGAATCGAATAGGGGAGTAGCCATAGTGAGTTTGCCCTGCCAGCCCAATGCCTTGGTCACCGCCCTCCACAGGTGCACCACTGTTTTAGTGGGTCCCGTTAGCTTCCGATCCAGAGACCTAGAGTACAACGCCCTGTAATAATTCCCATCATTCATGAGCCAACGGTCCATGGCATACCCAGGATTGACTGCCGGACCGTAAAGACCGTGATTGACTGCCGCCAACTGTGACGCCCAGTAGTAGCGACGGATGTCAGGTAAGGCGATACCGCCGTCATACCACGGTATAGTGAGCTTGGTTATAGATATCCGTGGCCTGCCATCCCACAACAGGCTACGCTGCAGGCTCTCAACCTCTCCAAAGTATTTGGCCGGTACCGGGTCTTGCGTGTTCTGGAGTGCGTAGAGGAACCGCGGCAAAGACATAATTTTGCACAGCGCCGCCCGGCCCAGCAGCGACATCGGCAGCTTTTTCCAACTCTCCACGTCTCGCCGTAGTCTCACCAGAGGAGGGAGCAGATTATGGGTGTATCGGGCGCGGGCGTCCTTTGAAACATAGATGCCCAGGTACTTGAAGCCCTGTTGTGCAATCTGGATAGTGCAGCCGCGAGGGAGGCGCGGGGTAGCACCACACAGTGCGTAGAGGGAGGACTTGGACCAATTGATGACCAGGCCCGAGTAAGCACCAAAGGTGCCCAGTAAGTCAAAACCCACAATCAGGGACCGACATGGAGAGGTAAGATACAAGAGGATGTCGTCAGCATAGAGCGATATTCGATCCTCAAAGCCCGGTGACCATGTGATACCCGCAACATCAGGATGCACCCGGATCCACGCGGCCAACGGCTCGAGCGCCAGAGCAAACAGGAGTGGCGACAGCGGGCAACCCTGTCTGGTACCCCTGTGCAAGGCAAAGGAGGCAGACAGTCGACCATTCACCGTCACATTTGCAAGCGGGGAAGAGTAAAGAAGCCGGACCCATCCAATATATTCGGGCCCAAACCCAAATTTAGCAAGCACGGCCCACAGGTAGTTCCACTCAAGTGAGTCGAACGCCATAGATGCATCAAGCGAGGCAAGAACCGTTGGTGCCGTGAGCAACTGTGCCCGAGCCATAACCGCGTGAAGCCTCCTGAGGTTCAGAGCCGTGTTGCGATGTGGTATGAATCCGGACTGGTCCGGGTGAACCAGATCCGAGATCACTCCCACCAGCCGATTAGCCAATAGCTTCGCCAAGATTTTAGGCTCGGCGTTCAGCAGGGAAATAGGACGGTAGGAGCGACAGAGATCACGAGGCTTCCCCTCCTTGTGTATGACCACAATGGTGGCCAGTCGTTGGTCAAGCGGGAGCTCTCCAGTCTCACGGGCCGCCAGGAACATATTCCTCAGAGGCGCAGCTACGGCGTCAGCCCTGAGCTTATACAGTTCCACCGGAATACCGTTGGGACCCGGTGCTTTGCCGGAGCGCAGCGACCTGATCGCCAGTGCTACCTCATCTACCGTCAATTCCCGGTCCATGTCCTACCGCTCAGCGTCAGACAAACAGGGAAGCTCGATCTCCTCCAAAAAGGAGGCCGAGTCGGATTCGGACCGGGTAGAAGCGGACGTGTAGACCGCCCCGAAGTAGTCCACAAACGTTTCGGCGATAGCGGCAGGGTCAGTCACGACCAGGCCGTCGTCGCCCAGGATCTCTGGTACTACACGGGACGCGAGTTCCCTCTTATCTAGCCATGCAAGAAGCTTGCCCGCTTTATCCCCAGCGTCATATATCCTGCCCTGCTGTTCCCTGCTCATCGCCATGGCCGCGTCAGTAGCAGTGGCCCTAAGTTCCGACTGTTTCAGGGCAAGAGGATGGAGCAATTCAGGAGTCGGTCCCAGGGCCAGCTGAGAATTAAGATCAGCAATGTCCAACTCCAGCCGAACCAGGTCCACATCCCGCCTCCTGCGCGCCTCGGCTATCAAGGAGAAGGCCTCTCCTCTAAGAACAGTTTTGAAGGCCTCCCAAAGGGAAACGGCCGAGTCAACAGAGCCAGAGTTCTCGGCGAAGTAGAGATCAATAGATTTCGCCAGGAGATCGCGGGTCTTAGGGTTGCGAAAGTACCAGGGGTTAATAGGTGCAACTCTCGACGTCGCCACGATGCGGAAGTCGAAAGACCGCGGAGTGGTCAGAAATACCCCTAGCCATGAGACGGGCGGTAGAAACCGACTGTGCCTGGGCAGCAGGCGTCAAGATGTAATCAATGCGGGAAAGACTACCCTGGGCCCCGGAGTGGAAGGTGTACTGTCTCTGGGTAGGGTGTAGGAGCCGCCAACAATCGACCAGGCCCATGGCGGCAATGAAGTCCGGGAGCCAGGATTGGGCACTGCGTAGGTCTCTGGATGGGAAGCGGTCGAAATCGCCCGAAACTACAGAGTTGAAATCCCCCCCCAGAATCAACAAGCCCTCCGGGGGTCCCAAAATGGCGCCGGCAAGATCTTGAAAAGTGGATGTTTGCAGCCCCGGGGGGACGTAAATCGAAACCAAAACCAAAGTGCGCCCCTCCCACCTGCACGCCACCGCGACAAATCGGCCCCTATCATCAATCAAGGTAGACTCCACCTCCAGGGGAAGGGACATGCGAACCATGATGCCCACCCCCCGGGACCCCGTAGAGAACCCCGAATGGGCCACCATTTTAAACCCTCTCCTGTTCAGGGCCCTACAGGTGTTGCCAACAAGATGGGTTTCCTGCAGGAGAACAACATCTGGGGCACAACGTTTGAGCAGTTGCAAAACAACACCACGTTTGATTCTATCCCCCAGCCCATTAACGTTCCAGCTCAACAGATTTAATGGTTTACCCCCCATCATCAAGGATAACCCACCCCATCACCCCCCCCCCCGGAACCCAGCCCACGAAACAGGAACAGCAGAACAATAAGACCTCAGCCATGACGAGTGTAGAAAGAATAGTACAAACAACAAAGACAAACCCCAACAACCCCCCACCCTGCACCCCTGCATTAGACTAAAAGCCACCCCAACTAGCAGTGTGCCTGTCGCCCCTTAAACTAACCTACAAGAAGCCCCTAGAGGAGAAAGAGACATCCTATCCCCCCCCGTCACCCCCCTTATCGAGAATGCAGGAGCAATGAAAACAAGAAAAACAATAGTCAAGGTCGGTGCCATCCGCAGCATCCCTCCCAGAAAAAGGCCACAGACAAATTGTTCATTCCCGGGAACCTGAGCCTCCTGCAGCACCCTCCGTCTGGTCCTCCGGCTCCGTCCGCCGCTGCGGCAAAGTGTCCAACCAGTCCCCCGCCGCATCCGGAAGGTCAAAAAACATTGCCCGGTTGCCATGCTCGATGCGGAGTTTCGCAGGATAAAGCATGGAGTAGCGCATCCCCATCTCCCTAAGCCGTCGCTTCACTCCAGTAAAACTTTGCCGGCGTTTCTGGACAGCTTGAGTAAAGTCAGGGAAAAAGTTTATATCCGCATTCTGGAATCGCAGCGGGCCAGCGCTCCTCGACGCCTGCAAAATGGCGTCCCGGTCCCTATAGTTAAAGAGTCTCGCAATGATGGGGCGAGGGGCAACGCCCGACTTTGGCGGGCCACCCGGGATCCTGTGAGCCCTCTTAACCGAGAAAAACTTGCTCAGTCCTCCCGGCGCCAGGTTCTTAACCACCAAGTCCTCCACAAAGAGTTCAACCGAATCTTCCTCGGCCTTCTCCGGCACTCCCGTGATGCGCACATTCTGGCGCCGTGCCCGTCCCTCGAAATCGTCGAGCCGGCGTGCAAGCATCCCATTAGCCAGTTTCAGGTCGCGGATCTCAGTCTGTACGTCCGACATGTCGTTGGTCAGGCTCGATGTCTTGAGGTCCAGCGACTTCACCTTGTCATTTGTCTTGCCAAGATCGGCCCTAGTAAGATTGAGTTCGATCTTCAGAGTGTCTACTTTGGTGGACAGCGCTTCATGTAGGCTATGCATCTCAGCCTTTAAGCCAGCAATAGCACCCATCACGTCCCGAAGTGTGATCTCAGGATCCTCAGGGGACACGTCCCGCAGCGAGTCTTTAGTTCGACCCGTCATGACCGGTGACCCCTTAGAGTGGGAGAATCGCTCTGGAATAGTAGACTGGGACTGGGCCGGCTTCCTACTGACCCTTGGAGGCTTCCCTTTGTCCGAGTCCCCTTTACCCGCCATATTGAAACGCTATGGCAGGGTAACCCAGGGGGAGGGGCAGATTACAATGCGCGCCCAACGCCAGCACAATATTTGCGACAATAAGGTCCCAAAGAGCCACCAAAGGGAAAGTGAAGCAAGGATTTCACAGGCCAGCAGGTCCGGACAGTCCGATAGGCCTGATCAGGGCGTCCCGTGGCAGGCCATCACCTAGTCCCAACGGTGCCAGCCAGTGACGCAGCCGGAGACTGCCAACTTCACGACGGCATATCTCGGTCCCTGAGGCTCGGATTTTCGATCCGGGAACGGGCGCCGCTTCAGCACCAGCTCAGCTAGTAATTCCCACTGTCGTGGGACAGGATAGGTGGCAGGATCATTGTGGAGGATCGGGAGGTCTTCGGAGCTCCGGGCTCACGCGGCCATCTTGGTCGACCGCGAAGCTCCTCCCGAGATCTTACAGTTTTTGATAAATTGTTTGATAAGGGAACAAGATCGGCCAGGTAAAAGCAAAGAAGAGATGCAAGTCCTGATAAAATGGAGTGACAATATATCCGATGGTAAACATAGTAAACAAAGTTGTATAGAATCCATGCACAGAAAGATCCGTAAAGAAATTCTAGACATACACGCAAAGGAAAAAGCGGCTAGGGAATCCGAGAAAGCGGAGGAAGAAATCTCAGAGGACGACGATATAGATGATACAGAAGACCCAGATAGAATAGCGTACGTAGGTAGAGCAAGACCTTTTGACAGACCCATTCGCCCAGAAAGTAAGAAACGTTTCCTTTCTCCCATACCAGAACAATGTTCTCTTGAACATTTATTCCAAGCCACTGATAAAGTACTGAAACAACGAATAGGTTACAGTGAACTTAGTACCATGCATGAACAAGAACTAGCACGGTCAGCAGTACAATGGGCTGGAAATACTAGCGTATATAAAGATGATTCAGTAGCGCAAACATTTTTTAATCTTTCCCCAGCCGAACAGCGATTGGCTGGTATGTACATGATCCAACACCTCATTACACTATATGAGAGTCAGCATTCTGATCCAGGTCCCCTATATAATATATTGGACGAGTTACTTCTAGGTAGATGGAGAGGCCTAGGTACCGATTTGATTAATACCATTCTAGAACAATGACACAAATACAGAACTTTCCTGACTCCACATTTCGTTCCTGTTCCACCCCCAGTAAGGAAAACATTTTACATAGACAGACAGAATCCCTTACAAGAAGTTCATCCCGTCCGGAGAACAGACGGTGAGCTTGAACGAGTATTCGTATACACACCCTTGACCAAAATGGAATTATTGGAAATGAAAAAATTAGTGCCCTGTCATGATAAAGATCCAGCAGGGTTTCACCGTGAATTAAAAGACATGCTCCTCATGGGGGAGTATACATATCCCGATATCCTTAAAATGTTAAAAGTATTGTTGCCTGCTGGTATTTACGAAAAACTTAAAGAAAAAGAATGGGAGGTGGGAGAGAAAAAGATTGATTGGACAGTATTAGAAAACGAAGAAAATACACGAGTTCCGGGTACTGGTCTCGGGGAAAAAGCCAAAGCATTACCCGAGTTATTAATACAGGTTTTGCCAAGATTACTAACTACGAAAAAGGAGGACTGGGATGCAATCTCAGCCTGCAAACAGAAACAAGACGAAGACACTAGTGATTTTTATTCCAGATTCGAGAAATGTTTCATTATTAATAGCGGCTTGAAAACAAGTAGTGAATCATACCCACATCTTTTTGTGACCAAATTAGTCGAGAATTCCTTACCACAAGTGAAAAATAGAGTACTGAAAGTCGAAAGTACATGGCAAGCTAATACCCCTTCCCAAATGTTACAAATGTTACAGTACCACCAGAACCGAATAAGAGAGGAACACGATCATGAACAGAGACGTATTAAAGACACGAAAATGAAAGTACTAGTTGCTCAATCTGTCCCAGCTGACGGTCAGAAGAAGGGTACGGCACCGCCAGGTCATTCTGCAGTTCCCGTTAAAGGGAATTGCAATTATTGTAAGCAGCCAGGGCACTATATAAACGAATGTGCCGTTCTGAAATACAATATTGCTACAGGCAGGACGAAAGAAAGACCGCGTCCTCCTAGACAAGAACATGTTCCACAGCATATTCCACAGAATACGCAACCTCCACAGAATGCACAACAGACAGTAGCTGTACCCCAACCCCAACCCATTGCTGCCACGCAACATGTCACGCAACAAATGTACCAGTATGCACAGTCCGATTACCCCGATTATCAGCAGTACTCATGAAACAGCCTAGAGAGGGAGGTTGGCTTGCCTCTTATCGAGGTTCCTGTAGATCAAGAGGGTCCCTATGTACATAGTCAGGTATTAGGGAAAGACAGAACATTTTTGATTGACACAGGGGTGAGCAGAACTACCATCAGTCATGACGAGGTTCCAGGGGCACCCCTCTCAGGCTCACAGAACGTTTCCCTGGGTTTTTCAGGAAAGCCTATTGTTAACGAAGTGTCAAAGCCAGTTTCCCTAGAAGTTGGTCCATTGTCCCGTACTACAGACTTGTTACTTACGAAAGCATGTCCAGAAAATCTGCTTGGTATTAAAACGTTGAAAGCACTAGGAGCAGTAATATGTTGCTCTCCGGAAGGAGTGAGATTGTTTTTACGTGATTTTAAAGGACATTATGTGTTGAGAGATTTTGATCCAAGATTGCAGAATGTACCACAGCATTTATGGGCACAAGGTCCAACTGATGTAGGTTGTATGCACATTACACCATATCGTGTTACTCTCAAACAAGGAGTTGTACTACCCCGAATCCGACAATACAAATTGCCACCTGAGGCTGTAGCAGCCTTACTGAAAATTATTGACGAACTGATTGCCCAAGGAGTGGTTGTAGAAACCGACTCCAATGTATGTAATTCTCCAATCATTCCGATTCTTAAATGAACAGACCCAAATGCACCACCGGTCTACAGATTGGTGATTGACCTTCGAGAATTAAATAAATGCATAATACCCCAGTACCCAGTGGTTCCAGACATTTCTTCCTTATTGACTGCTATTGATTCAGAAGCAGCGTTCTTCACTGTTATCGATCTCAAGAACGCCTTCTTTAGTTTTCCCATTCATCCGGAAAGCCAGTATCTCTTCGGATTCTGTTTAAATGGCCGAAGTTTCAAATTTGCACGTGCTCCTCAAGGGTTCACGGAAAGTCCTAGTATTTACAGTCAAGCCCTGAAACGACAACTAGACAGTATTCACATGCCTACTGACACTGCCCTACTCCAATATGTTGATGATCTGTTAATTACAGCACGGACCGAACGTGACTGCGAGCGCGCGTCACTGACTGTCTTGTATTTCTTGGCCGAAAAGGGGCATAAGGTGTCCCCTTCGAAGCTACAATTCTGTGCCCAGCAAGTGGTATACCTTGGGCACTTGCTGTCCAAGTGGGGTAGACAGTTGACACCAGACCGCATTCAGTTAATTGCACATCTGCCACAACCCAAGACACAAAAGGAGGTATGGGCCTTCATTGGCCTCACTTCGTACTGCAGACAATGGATTCCTCAGTATGCATATCTAGCCAAACCACTCATACAGTTGACAACACAGGAGGCAGCGACTTCGACTGTCCTCCCTTAGACTCAGGAACATACACAAGCTTTTGACGAATTGAAGAAAGCCCTATGTCAAGCACCTGTTTTAGCGACACCATGTTACAGCAAACCTTTTACACCTTTTGTCACTGAACGCGATGGCACAGCATTATCTGTCCTCACACAAGATCAAGCAGGAAAACACAAGCCTTGTGCTTATTTTTCTAGTACATTAGATCCAGTGGCCCAGGCTCTGCCTGCGTGCCTCAAATCAGTTGCAGCAACAGCTTTAGCAATCAGACAAAGCGATTCAATAGTGTTAGGACATCCCCTGACAGTACAAGTTCCACACTCCGTGGAAGTTCTTCTGAACCGAACCCAGACACAGCACCTGACCATAGCAAGACTAACAGGATATGAATTGACATTGTTTCAGCCACACATAGAGATCAGACGTTGCAACCCTTTAAACCCTGCCACATTGTTACCCTCGAGCACAATTGACCCTACACCACATGACTGCGTGGAAGTCATTAATACTGTAACAAAACCCAGACAAGACTTGACAGACATTGCATTGCCCGACCCAGACCTGACACTTTACGTGGATGGTTCATGTATGAGAACAAGCACAGGAGAGTTAGTGGCCGCATATGCAGTGACCACTGAAACTGAAGTCATAGAAACACATCGTATTGACACATTGTCTGCCCAAGCAGCAGAGCTCATCGCTCTGACCCAAGCCTGCATACGAGCCAAGAACCTGAAAGTAAATATATACACAGATTCACAGTACGCATTCGGAGTCGTTCACGACTTCGGTATCCTCTGGCAAGAAAGAGGTTTTTTAACTTCTCACGGCGCCAAGATACAACATGGTCCCCTCATTCAAGCTCTGTTAGAGGCAATACACTTACCTGCATCCATTGCTATCACGAATTGCAAAGCACATACGAAAGTTACTGACACCATTTCCCAGGGTAACGACCTGGCAGATCGAACAGCTAAACTCACAGCTCAGACTCAAACAGACATACCGACTGATCCGACAAAGACTGAAGTATCAACACAGACACATTGTATGACAGTGAAGGATCCCATACTAGATGTACTCGACATACAGACACATGCCACTCCAGACGAAATCAAGAAATGGACTGAACAAGGAGGGGTCCAGACAGATCAGGGATGGATGACGCAGGGAAGAGCCACATGGTTCCTCCCCGACTCTATGGTTCAAGTTATCATAAATACAGCACATAGTCCAGCACACTTAGGAGAAAAAGCCATGTTAGACAGCATTCAAAATCTCTGGTCCAACAAGCATTTACGTGCAGCAGCAAAACAGAAAGTGCGTACCTGCATGATCTGTTGTCAGTTCAATCCAGGCAAAGGCATTCCCGTGGAACAAGGTGGTTTCCATCCTCCTGATCACCCTTTCAAAGTCCTCCAGATGGATTATATCCAGATGGACCGATGTCGAGGATTCAAATATGTCCTCGTAGTTGTATGCGCCCTTTCCAGATGGACAGAAGCATATCCAGTCCCAGATTACACTGCCGTGACCACTGCCAAACAGTTGGTCCGTGAATTTTTCCCGCGATACGGCTTGCCCCGTGTCGTGTACTCAGATAATGGACAGCCATTCTCGTCCGAACTCATGAAACAGGTATCACTCCTGTTAGGATACCAGTGGAAATTTCACTGTGTACGACACCCCGAAGGAGCTGGCTTGGTCGAGAGACATAATCAGACTCTGAAAACACGATTAGCGAAGGTCTGTGCAGAAAAAGGTGTAGATTGGATAGTAGCCCTGCCAGTTGCCCTCTTTTACATGCGTATGGTAGCTCATTCCAGAACCGGACTATCTCCCTATGAGGTGGTCTTCGGCAGACCTCCAAACATGTGGGGTACGCCTATGCCTCGAAGAATAACTGATGTCGATAGTAACATGTTGACAGATTACCTGGCTTCCTTGATGTCTGCACTGCTATCTTGTCGTTCACAGGTCGCGGCTGCCTTCCCGGACAATACCCAAGTGAAACCGCATGAAATCGTTCCAGGTGACCTAGTATACGTCCGCAATTTTGATCGCACAAGCCCTCTGGAGCCCAGGTGGAAGCAGCCGAAGTTGGTGTTGATGACCACGAGGACCGCAGTGAAGGTGGAAGGAAGAAAAGGGTGGCTCCATTCCAGCCACATCAAGCAATTTTATGGACTGTGTCCAGAGACTGTTTCCAAGGACTGCCCAGATACTGACTCTAAACTCCCCCTGTTAGAGAAAACTCCGCAACAGGAGTACCGAGCAAAGTTGAGGTCTAGTAAGTCAGACAGCGTTTAATTGTTTAAGTCCCCCCCTGGGTGAAGCGGTTAGACAGGTTTCTGACATGTATAAGATAGACCCAAGTAGTCAGAGAGATAGGCGAATTGAAAAGAGAGAAAAATATTGCAAAAACCTGCATAGCAGATGCGTTATTACGTTAATCATTATGTTTGTTCTGAGTATCTCGATTATATGCATAAGCTTGATGCTACATGTTTTCTTTCCTCCTCTTGGTTCACATGTACATGCTTTCTCTAATGACACCGTAGAGCACACTTTCAGCGACCTGCCCCCTCACGAGCTGTCCTATCGATTAGCGAGGCACAACAATACTTTCATTTGTATGTTACACCATACTCACCAGACTAGCAATGCCACCAATTGCTGGGTATGTGGCCGACTCCCACCTTATCAGAATTACAAGGGAGCTCTGCCCCTCTTTCCCTACCCGTTTACACATAATGGTTCATGTGGAGCATGGTTTGCTTTAATGTCTTCTTTAGACAGTAAGTCCACAGTTTCCCAAGGCAATTGGATATGGGGGAACCTGAATACAGTCATGAATAAAGCATGTTTCCCAGACGCAGACGGTCTTCCCCAAAGGATAGGGACCAATCTAGAAAATGAAGTATATGAATTAGGTAATTTTTCCCTTAACCTCATGATCCTGAACGTCCAGTCCGAGACTAATTCGGACTTGCCGTTTATAACAGTTTTACCAGTGAAAGGCAAATTATGCGTTAGAAAGAATGGTTCAGTACATCTAGGACACAGTGATTGTGATACTGTGGTCGAATTCAGCGATAAAGGAAAGTCTACTTTCAAAGCCTCTCGCCATTCCTATTTTATTTGTGGTCAGACAGCTTATGTACACCTGCCCCTTGATTGGGATGGAACGTGTTATATTGCGTTCCTATTACCCCCTGTCTTTCTAGCCCCGCCTGATTATCATCGAAATTCACGCCTTGTGCATGTAAGACATAGAAGGGAGATCAAGTCCCCAATTGTCGATCAGACTGAGACAACATGGGAACAATATACAGATTTCAATAAAGGATTCTTTTTCTTTGTAGGTCCTGTCCAAAACAGTAAACTGATACGCAAATTAACCAGAACTTTGGAAGCAGTAGTGAATGAGACTACTTCTGCTTTAGGAAACCTGACAGAAGAGCAATCTGCTATGAGACTTGTTGTTCTTCAAAATCGCCTTGTCCTTGACGTCATCCTGGCCGATAGGGGCGGGGCTTGTAGAGTGATCGGATCCAGTTGTTGCGTGTTTATTCCTAATAACGCGCCATCCGTGTATAAAGCCATAACGAGGCTTCATGAGATCGCTCACCTGATACACCAGAATCCAGGCACCTGGACTTGGTCCGGTTGGCTCTGGAGTGTGATATCCGCCTGGGGATGGAAAGGACTGTCATTCCTAGGAATAATACTGCTTATTCTATTCAGTTGTTGTCTCTGTCTACAATGTGGGCCAGCGATTTGCGGCTTGTGCGCCACAGCCTGTATTCCCCGTCCAAGTTCACGTTCCCGTTCCCGAATGAAGAAAGAAGAGCAAATGATGTTATATGAACAGATAGATGGTCTCATGAGAATAGACATATCCTAAAGGGTGAAGTAGGGGCCAAGGAGGGAATGAGGAAATAGAAATTTCTAGGTAGCCAATGTGTCCCCCACTCGCACCCCATCCATACACACGTGCCCCATGTATGTCATGTAATTCCTTTTCCGTGCCTGCCAGGAAGACGCATATGCATTTGCGTCCAACGTTAACATGTCAGTTATACAGTTCTCCAAGAAAACCACGTTAATTAGGCTTCTAGGCCTATGGTGCCAACGTCTTTACATGGTGCACTTTTGAATAAAGCACACGTTTTCTCCATGTTTTCTGGCTCAGTCGAGCCAGGCCCTTAATTGAGGCTCCGAGTCTCTTCTGTCTCTGAAAGCTGTAGTTTAGGTATGCATCCCTGACCTCTACCTTACATCCTGCCCAGACGAGCGGTGCCCGGCTCGGCCTGGCCTGCCTGCCAAGACGGTATTTTGCCTACGGTTATCTGCTCAGCCTCTGCGAAAACACATTCCAGTCTAGTGAAATAGGTAAACATATTCCCGGCTGCAGAGCAAAGGGCCCTGCCTTCCTGTCTCCATGCAAGTAATTTACTGCACCCGTTACCATGGTAGGCCCATGGCCCCCGTACTTTGCATGAAGATTCATATGCACGTACTAGCATTCAGTGATGAACGGCCTCTGCCCGAGAGACCTTTTACTTCAGACACTACATCCTCTAAACCCGAGATACCAGATATGCTATAGGTACAGGTCGTTCTGACATCCCAGACATTAGTCTCCTCTACTAGTGCTAAAGTCAAGCCCCCAGCTCTACCCAGTTACACGTCATGCTCAGCTGCGCGCGCATACGTGCCAAAGGTTTCTGCTGATTCTGCAAACTTTCTCTAAGCATCCACCCACTTGTGACGTTTCTCTGACTCGTCAAGTGCACGCCTACGTGTACGCCTCTTTACACGCCTCCTGTTACGCACATGTGTTCTTATCTCTCTCTTTTCACTTGTTACGCCTACTGTATTCATTTCAATTATATGGTTTTACTATATATAATGTGTGATGTTAATAAAATGTTGAATATCCCTTCCTGAACCTTAGTGGTGATGGAACCCGATGTCCAGTATCTCGAGATGCTTAATTAAAGCCCGTATGACTCTGATACCACGGACTCTGCCTCTCATTTGATTGAGCTATCCTTATTGTCATTTAATGTATATAAAAATAGTCCGGTAATTTTATTTACCACAATCCCCTCAAAAAAGTCCAAAAAGGCACTCCCAATCTCTGAGTTAGAGATCCTGGCAGCAGCCTCCCCTTCTACTTTTATTTCTCTGATGTATTTTTGAGCTTGGTCAGCCTTGACTTTCCACGCCAAAATCCTGCCTGCTGCCTCCCCGAACTCAAAGTGGGAAATCTTACTTGCCTCCCATCTCTTAGCCACCCTTTCTTGCAAGATATTGTCCAGCTGTGATATCAACTCATCCATCTTCCTATGCTCGTCTGATGAACCCATGGAGGTACCGAGCTTCTGCTCAATTAGATTCATTTCCTGCTCTAAGCTATTTATCTTCTCCCTATATATCTTCCGCCTGTGTGAGGCTCTGTTGGTAATACTACCTCTCAAAAAGGATTTCAGTGCCTCCCACACAATGGCTAAAACAGCAGATTCGAGATTGATCTCCAAGAATGATGTAGTCTCTGCTACCAGAAAGCTGACTTCATCGTCTTCCAGTAGAATAGTCCAATCAAAAGACCAGGACGGATGTTTAATCTGCATGTCAGATCTTAAGGTGAACAAAAGAGCCGAGTGGTCGGACAGATGAGAGGGGAGGTATTCTATCGCAGTCAAGGAATCTTTAAGGCAGTAACTGAGTAAAGCATAATCGATTCTCGATTTGTGATTATATTTAAGATTCCGAAAGGAACCCCCTAATTTATTACCCAACCTTTCCCGCCACAGGTCTGCCAGACCCAGCTGTGTCATAATTGCAATAAGGGTTTGCCTCAATTTGGAAGAAATGCAGGCTCTGGAGTTGGTGGATGTATCCAATTTAGGGTTAAGCACAATATTAAAATCGCCTACCCAAATTACTGGGTCTTGGGAGGTTACCAAATGATTCCTAATAATGTCCAAGTAAGACGGATCGTCTAGATTGGGGCCATAATAGCCCACCAGTGTACAGATCCAGCCATCCACTGAGATTCTCAGTAGAAGCCATCTCCCAGTGTGGTCCTCTTTATAGTCCAAAATCTGGACTTTCGCTGATGTTTTAAAAATAAATAGGACCCCTCTGATGTTTGCATTGTGATCCGTACATATAAATTTATCGATCCATCTCTGCTTCTTTAGGAGTGCGATGACCTCTGCTTTAAGGAGGTGTGACAATGATCTGTGCGGGGGAGTCTCTCAGATATTGTAGAATTCGGTCTCTTCTACTCCTCCCACGCAGACCATTGACATTACAGGACATATATTGAATGGAAGTCATGATATTACTTCCATCTCCCTCACCTTTGCAGAACTCCTCCCATAATCTCGAAACACTGGGCTCACCCACCTAGCTATCTTATTAGACTGAGACTGAATATATGTCCAACTAGTACATGTAAAGAACTTAAAAAGGGCAGACTTATGAGGATTTTTGCCATTCCCCCCCCCCCACCGAAAGATGCCCCCACCCATCCCCCCCCTCCTGGAAAACCCTCCCACACTCACTCTGGCCTGATGTATAGCCAGGTTTACGCCCTCTAACAGCCCTCCCCCTCCTGCACCGCATTGTACTGCTGGGGCCGATCAGATTGCCTGCCAGAGAAGACACTACAAAAAAGCATGCCTAGTGTTAGAGAGGGAACCACCTTGTTCATGTATTTATTTATTTATTTATTGTTTTTTATTTATTTTTCCCTTTTTATGTATTCTTTGTTATTTAGTAACACCTCGTGATTATTTACGTCTATTCTTTCCTTTTTTTTAAAGTTATTCCTACCCTATGATTACAATCCTACCACATTTTTCTCTACTCACTAACCCTAAAAAGGATTTTTGAGAGAAGGTAACATACCACCAAGGACTCTTAGGCCTAATATTTAGCGTACGTGTCCAGGTGATGGCTGGAGCTAAGGCAAGAGCTAGAACTGAAGCTAAGTGTTGCTATATTAGCTTCCACCCTGAGAGTGGATTCCTATGGATTCCAACAACTCATCGGCCTCAAGAGGAGATCAAATATTGGGCAATTTGTTGTTATACATTATACGTAAGAATGCGGGAAACCGCATCTGCAGCGTTGCACCAAAAGACCTAAACTTGTCCATTCTCTAACCGAGCTCCCACTGCCTATCTAGTGTGGATTTAGAGAGGTTAGACCGTACCTCAAAAGAGAAGTCTGGGCCCTTTATTGTTTTTGCTTTCAGTGCGAGGTTTGGGATTTTCTCCTTTAGAGTGTATGTGAGAAAATTAATCAAGATCTTTCTTGGTTTAGTTCTACCAGGGTTTAGATGGAAAGGATCCCGAGGTATCCGCTGTATGTCTTTTTCAAGATCCTCGACTGTCTCTTCAAGATTGAGAGAGTCCTTCAATAGTTTATTCACAAAGGCCTTGACATTTCCGCCTTCCTTTCCTTCCGGGATCTTCAAGAGCCGAAGGTTATTACGGCGTGAGTAATTTTCCAATGATTCGACCCTTTCTTGCATAGCATCCCCCTCTCTCCGTAGATTTGGTATATTTCGGACTCAGCAATGTCTAGGTTGGACTTCAACAACCCCACAGAACCCTCCAACACCTCTGTTCTTTCGCAGAGACCGTCTACTTTCCTCTCGAGGATCTCGCATGATGCCCTTATCTCATTCTGGTTAGTTTTAGAGACCAAAAAGTCGCATCTTATCTCCTCCCTCATTGATGTAATTGATGCTACGAGGGCCTCAAGCGTGTTTCCAACCCCCTTTCCGCCCACATCATCCCCACCTTTATCAACAATTGATACCTCTTCCAGTACCGTTGATACGTTCTCCCCAACACCATCAGCCGTGGCTGCAGCTTCTGGGACGAGAGAGGGCTCAGCCATCCCTAACTCGATGATAGAGATAGGCTCGAAAGGTGTAGGTGTAGGCGTAGATGTAGATGCGGTGTGGTTGTGGGTGTAGGTGCAGCTATGAAATATCTAGCACCTGGGGTAACACTTTAAAGAAGGGGCGCAGTGAGGGGGTGACATGTGCAATGCTGTTCTTCGAATACCTGTTATTAGCCCCTTCTTGAGAGCTACCACTGGTTTTTATACCTTTGCCTCTCTCCTTACTCCTAGCCCGCTGGTTAGCACCTGCACCTTTGCCTTCCCTAGTAACAGCCTCAACCTCCACCTCTACACCCTTAACTGCTGCTGCTCCTTTCTTTGTCCCTTCCTCCACCCTTGCAGTGCTTTCTGGGGCCTGTAGTTTTTTACAAGCTTTCTGACCTCTCCCCTGTTTTTAACTTATATTCTTAGGAGCCTGCTTTTTGTTTATCACTTTATTAGCCCCTGCGCCCCTATCCCGCCCCCCAACCTTACTTCCAAGCAACTCTGCCGGTTCTCCGGGGGTTTCAAGGTCTTCCAGAGCCCCGGGCTCTTCTTCCTCACCGGCAATGCTTTCAACTGGGGCCTCGCCGGGATTAGCAAGAGAGATGCTGGGGAGCGCTATCTGAGAGGCGGCAACCACACCTCCTCTACTGCTGCCCGATCTCACTCTAAGGAGCCCCTAAGCCGCCGCTGTGCGGCCGCGCCTGAGCTCCCCGGCTGCTCGTCTCCACCGCGGCAAGGAGGCAGGGGGGAGGGGTCGTGACTCTACGGCCAGGCACATCCGCGAAAAAACACCAAGAAAGCCTGGCCAGAGAAAAACAATGCAGCAGCCCCTCTCGCAGAGAATATGAGTCACCCTTCACAGCTCCGCTTTCTCCCGACAGATTTACATCAAAAGACTTCAGCGTTCGGCGGCAGCAGTAGTGCGATACATCAGAGGGCTGTTGGGACGAGCATACCGCGCTAGCCTGCGGCCGCCATGTTTTCCTGTTGCATCAGCCTTGAGGGTGTGTTTTTGGACTTTAGCAAACGTGATTTGTCGGTGGAGGGGGGAGTGCGACTGTTCATTAATAGATTTGTTACAAACCTGCTTCCTGAGATCGTGACTCGGTTGCAGGCTTCGTAGAGTACTTGGACTACCTCCTCCCTTTCTGTAATACTGTGTATGATGCAGTACTATGAACATCAGGAGAATGAGGAGAAAGAAAAGGTAGAGAAGAAGCATAAGGAATTGAAGATGAAGGTGTTGTTGCAGCAGGCATCTAGGGGGAATGATAACGGGACGTGGTACTGGTCTGGCCCGACAGCTTCCTCATACTACTTTCAACCCTGCGCCAGTCTGACCGAATCAGTGTGCGTACTGTAAGGAGGAGGGGCACTGGCGCAATGAGTGTCCGGTGTTATTGCAGAAAGTTGCTGTACACAGAACACGAGGTTCTCGTAGACGGGCCTGTGGAGCAAGTGATCAGGGTGGGGTTCGGGAGGATGGGACACTACAAGGTCACTCTGACCGGAACTATTTTGATGACCCTCGAGGGAGACAGTATTATCACGATAATCTGAATGAGGTGACAGGGATGTCTCAGGGCCAGGGTGAGCGACCAGTTCAGATACCTGTAGTTAGCGCGGTCCTTATATGACTGTGGATTTGCAAGGCTCAATTAAGAAATTCTTGGTGGATACAGGTGCAATGAATAGCTCTGTTTCTGATTCGCTGGTCCCCGGGGCAGCTCTGTTTGGCCAAAATAATCTTTCGGTAGGCTTTTCAGGTGTACCGGTTGTGAGCCCCATTTCCAAACCTCTTGCCTTGATGATCAGTCCTTTCACTGTGGACTCTTGATTTCTATTGGCATCCAATTGCGGAGAAAAGTTGATGGGCCTAGATTTATTGAAGACGTTACATGCAACAATTTTTTGTTCTCCAGAAGGTGTGTATATGACGATGGGACCAAATGTGATCAGTTCCAAGCAGTGTCTGTACAAAGATGCACCCCTTCATGTTGAGTTGAAGGATGTGCCGCCAACTTTGTGGACAACGGGTGGTACGAATGTGGGACACTTGCAAATTCCCCCATTTTCTATCAAAGTTAAGGACAACACTGTTTTGCCCCGATTTCCCCAGTACAAAATTCCTCAGGCGGTTGAGCGAGCTTTATTACGCATTATGCAAGACCTGATTGAGTCAGAGGTAGTTGAGGAGACAGCAGTGAAGGTATGTAACAGTCCTATTTTTCCTATTCACAAAAAGGCATCCCCAGACTCCCCTAATGACAAAGCAGATGTTTATTGTTTTGGGATATGCACTTAGTTATTAAAATAGTGGTTCCTCAGTTCCTGCCCTTCTCACAATGATGATTTCCTCTGCAAAATTCTTCTCTGTCATTGATTTGAAAAACGCGTTCTTCAGTATACCAATTCTCCCCGATAGCCATCATTTATTTGGTTTTACACTAGCTGGCAGAAGTTTTAGATTCTGTCGCTCTCCTCAGGGCTATATTGAGAGCCCTAGTAAATAGCTAAGCCTGAAAAGCCCAATTGGATTCCCTCATGCTTTCTCCAGGTACATGGATGACATTCTGATTGCTTTTGACACTGAACAGGGATGCAAGGACAGTATAGTTAAATTGTTGCTGCATTTGGCTCATCATGGACATAAAGTGTCCTTTCTAAATTTCAATATTGTCGACAGGAAGTCACCTATTTAGGCCACCTACTGTTGAAGGAGGGTAGGAGATTAACACCTGAGCACATTAGCGCCATTGTTAAAATGCCCATCTCTATAACCCAGAGGGATGGATGCGCCTTCATTGTCATCACTTCCTACTGTTGACAGTGGATCCCTAATTACTCATTACTGATGAAGTGTTTACCAGCATTAACCACTAAAGATGTGCATGTGCCCCTGTCTTGGATGCATGAATGTCACCAGTTTTTTGAGGAATTAAAGGTTACGGTTTGCTCTGCTCCTGTGCTTGGCACGCCTGACTACAAGAAGCCGTTCATTTTGTATGTACACAAGATGGCTGGTTGTGCGCTTTCTGTTTTAACACAGGCCTTTGGAGGTAGGCAATGGCCGTGTGCTTATTTTTCTGCTTAGCTTGACCCAGTCGCCAGAGCCCTCTTGAGCGGTCTAAGAGGGAGGGGTCATGGCTGTGGCCATCTCTAAAAGGCAATCGGCTGGGCTAGTACTTGATACTGACCTCATAGTTATGGTACCACATGATGTGGACACCCTCTTGAATAAGATCAAGTCACAACACCTTACAAGTGCATGTCTGACCAGTTATGAGCTAACTCTTTTTGCCCCGCATATTACACTAAAAAGATGTGCCTTTCTGAACCCTGCCACGTTACTACCCCTCCCTTCTGAGAGTGCGGAAACAGACATACATGCTTGTCTTTTTCGGACAGAAGAAGAGATGAAGGGACGAGTAGACCTGACTGATGTTCCCTTATCTGACCCCCAAGGGGAACTATATGTCGATGGCTCTTGTTTCAAATTACCGGATGGCACTACGACTGCAGCATATGCACTCACTACACTGCAAACGGTAGTTGAGACATCACAAGTTCCCTATCAGTCGGCCCAGGCTGCAGAGCTAGTCTCACTTATTATAGCTTGTGAGCTGAGCAAGGGATTGCCTGTTAATATTTATAATGGTAGCCAGTCCGCCTTCAGGGTCGCCCATAAATTTGGGTGGCTCTGGGCAGAGAGATGGTTTTTCACATCCCAGGGGACATACATCCAGAATGGGCCCCTTATACACAGGCTTTTGTCTGCCTTGACACTCCCTAAGAAATTATCCATAATCAAGTGCAGTGCCCACAAGGCAATTACTGATGATGTTGGAAGTGGAAATGCATTTGCAGACCAGACAGCTAAGGAGTCAGCTTGAACATAGATGAAAAGGATGTTGTAGCGGGTCCTGCCAGGTGGGTACCCGAGGCCACCATGTTTGAAGATACTCTAGACAATGTGAAGGAATTACAGAGTGAGGCAACGATTGAGGAGTTGGCAGTATGGCAGGAGAGCACAGCACGCTTAGATGAGTATGGATGTTGGATGGATAAGTCTGGGAAACAGAGATAGTTACTGGATGCATATCTCCTCCCTGTGGTCAATATGGTGCACGGGCCAGCCCACATTAGTGCAAATGGCATCTGCAAATTGTTGATCCTGGATGGCAGATTGACAACATTACAAAAGTTGCTGCTCACTTAGTAAAGTACTGCATGATATGCATGATGTATAACCCTGGAAAGGCACCCCTATACCACCTGGTAATTTTGCACCCCCTTCCTTCCCTTTCGAGGTTCTCCAGATGGATTTCATCGGAATGGAACGAGTCAACAATCTGAAACATGTGTTAGTAGTTGTTTGTGCATTCAGTAAATGGTTTGAGGCTTACCCACTAAAGAGAACACAGCCATGGCAATGGGGAAGGCACCCCGGAAGGAGTTCTTCCCACGTTTTGGTTTGCCCTGTTTGATTTGGAGGGAGAAAGGAAGTCACTTCAATTCAAATGTTATTCAGCAGGTGTGCGAACATCAAGCAGAAATTCCATGCTGCAACCCATCCCCAGTCTGCAGGTTTGGTTGAGAAGTACAATGGTACTCTCAAGCTGAAACTGACAAAGATCAAAGAGAGCACAGGATTGCATTGTCCAGATGCTTTACCATTAGCCCTTTTGTCTACAAGAGCTATGGCTCATTCTAGGATAGGATTGTCACCATACAAGGTTGTGTTTGGATGCCCGGTGAATGTTTGGGGCTTCCCGTAACCTCGTCGGTTTTCTGAAATAGAGTATCCATTGCTTGTGGATTATTTATATGAGTTGACTAAAAATGTGCTCTCTATTCACCAACAGATTTATGAAGCCTTGCCACCAGCTCGTGAGGGGCCAGGCCACGATATCCGGCCCGGTGACTATGTTCTAGTGAAGAACTTTCAGAGGAAAGGCAGTTTGGAGCTGCGATGGAAGGGGTCTGTTCAGGTCCTCCTTGCCACTCGCACAGCAGTGAAGGTGAACAGTCAGAGGAACAGGATTCACTCCAATCATTGCAGGAGGGTGCCCCTTCCATTACCTATCATCAATGGGTACTTGATGGGATCGGTGACTCTGAAACAGAGCAAGTACCTTATTTCGTTCTCTTCTCAGATGCCCGACTGACGTGGGCACCCATAGAGGAGGAGAGCAACGCAGTGTTGAACGAGGCAGTACCACCTGAGATCAACGCCATCCAGGAGCCCCAGCCTGTTGGTAGGTACAATGTGCGCCCCTGATGGAGCAATTGTGCACCAAAGGAAAAGTCAGATTAGCAGGGAAGGACTCGATAAGTTAGGCCACAGTAGAATATCGAGAGGTGACATTGGTGCATTTTTCAGACATTGAACAGGATTGCTCGAGTGCGCTCCCTTGAGAGAGGGATTTCCTCATCCTGTGCGGCGTAGGATTTCTTCAAAGAGTTAGGATCGCCTAGCTCCACCGCTGGTGCTAGATAGTGCCAGTACTTGATGAACAATAGGAGTCTACCAGTGCGGCTCTGACGGACGCTGCGCTTGCCCAATCCTCGCCAGGAAGGCGCATGCGCAGGCTCCAGCACATGCGCAGGTCCAAGAAGACGGCTAGCTGGACAAGGAAGATGACCCCGCGATAAGGTAAGTTCTTTTTAAGTCTTATTTTATGCTTAAAGTAATTTAATATTGTGGGCGGGAGGCGGCGGCCAACTTCCGTTCCGCCCCCAAGTGTGCGGAGATTTGCCCTGTTTCTCCGCCGTCATTACGAAAGGCGGAAGGGGCAAATCTCTGCACATTCCGTGGGCGGAACGGAGATTTCCGCCCACCCCTAGAAAAATGTACATTACTGAACTTGCAAAAATGGAAGGAGGAAAAAACCCATGGGCCCTCAGGAAGGGGTCTGCTTAACACCCAAGGCCCTCAAGGAGGAGGAGAAAAGTGTGTGGGTGCACCGTTCCAAAGTGATTTCATGCCCTTTCATGGCGATGCCACCCTAGAACTAAACACACCAAACTTTTATGAACTGCTCAGAAGGAATACAGCCACTAGAGGAGTACAGACAACTCCCAGGAGTCCCATACTAGAATTGCAGTGTCCCAACAAAAGTTATGTATATTTATATGGTTATATACGATCTTCCTACAATGGGTAGTCCCAGGCTTGATTACTACAGAGGAACTGCTGAGTCAAAAGAAATTCACTAAAGGGGAACCACAGTGCCTGTGTAAGGATCGCTCATACCTTACCTACAACTACACCAAACTGAAAACTAGCATCCCACATGGACTGCCCAGCCCGCTTTTGCATAACACATGGTACCAGCACATGACCACAGTCAGTTTCCAAGCATCAGCCAGGTCATGTTATGTCTGTTCATTCATCCCACATGCTGTAGGTGCAGATAGGCTGTACTTGTCCCAAGAAGTAGCCCCCCAAGAAAGCAAAATTACTTATGAACCTCTACCTATGTAGAATAAGGTCCAAGATCCAACACAACACAATAGAACTACACATGGTAGTTGTGAACGTAACCCAATATGACACCAACCCAACAGCTCTATACATCCTAACTAAACCCCCTAATTTCCAAACTGAGCTGGACAGGAGGCGCAGGAAGGGCCGCATAGGAGAAGATATCACATGGGCTGAGATTTCCCGAAGAAGAGATTTTTGGAGGAAGTAAAAACCCCCAACTCAGTGCACAAACACGTCTGCTCCAGTGTCCGTCTGTCAGCCGAGAGTGCCTCCTAGTTTAACCGGGGTGGTCTTAGATAACAAATTGTCTCCTGACATTAAAATTCCTATGTAGGGCTTTCTAGTTTGTGGATAAAAAGGGGAATGTGTCAGATGGGGGGGGTTTAATGAAAGTTTGACTACCCTATGTCTGGAAATTTGGGACAACAAGGTGGGTGGATATACTTGGCTAGAGGGGAAAGAACAACCCCTGATTGTACAGAAACTTACACTGTATTCCTTATGTTTCAGAAAAAAAGGAACACTTGCAATGAACACGAAGGCTAACTGCGGAGTGATAATATATATTCCAGAAATGCAATGGAGCACCTCCACGCTGATGGATTACTACTGGCAATGCGGCAGGCATGCCTACACTCAGCTTGTTTCTCGATGAAGGGGGACTGTTTTCCCTGACTACCATGCCCACCCCAACCATGGTCATTCCTGGAGAAGAGCCATCAGACTTGTACCACCACCCGTTAAGGAAAAAGACAACCTTGCTGCACCAAGCCCAAGAAAGGAGAGCTGTAGACTATTATGGCTTGGCACAGTTCAAAGAAATTCCAGAAGAATTTTGACTGTTCAGAGAAGCACAGCTGGGGGCGGGGGTCGATGCCCTTCTTCGCCAGGCAGGCAAAATCTAATGCCCGCTGGTTGCAAATCACATGGTGGGAGATGCTCAAAATGATGAATAGCGCTGAGCTCAGCCTCAATTCTATCCAAAAAAAAGAAATACCAGCAATCCGCCTAATGGTAAAGCATCACTGATATGCATTAGACTTAATGACCGCAATGGAGGGAGGGGTCTATGCCAAGATCAGATGAGCCTGCTGCATATTCATCTCAGGGAATGTCATGGACGATGGAACACTACACTATCTACAAAGGCACTTGCATGAAGAGGGAGGTGATCCTTAGCAGGAGTGGTTTTCAAAATGGTTCTCCTTGCTCCCACGATGGATATCCGGTTTATGCAAATCACTGTTGCCAGTTATCATTATGTTCCTATTGGTATGCAGTGTTATACAATTGGGGATCACCTGCTGTAAAAATGCAGTCCTCAAATTGAGAAGAGTGCAGGTAACTAGGAAGGTAGTTGTTGTCAAAAGCAAGCATAAGGAACAACCAGTCCCAAATAAAGTAACTGTCAAAATGCATGAGTTGAGTTAGGTAGTGTAGTTGAAGAATCAGCTAAAGATGGGGATGTTAATATGGATATCAATGAAAATGAAATCCCATCCTTATTAACAGAATTAAGCATGGGCGAATTTTGCGAATCTGGCGTTTGCGAATTTTGAGAATTTGCGAACTCGCAATCCGCAAAATCAGCGAATTCTCGCGAATTAGCGTTTTTTTTTAATTTGTGTTCGCAAGGGTTTCTGCCAGTTCGCGAGGGTTTGGTACTAGTTCGCAATCGCGAACTTACTTGTCGGCTCGCAACGGTCGCGACTATGTTGTTTCTACGTCTGGTTCATAATCACAGGTTCCCAGCACCCTCTGTTTCACCACTGCCACCCTCTGTTTCACCCATGCCACCCTCTGTTACATCAATGCCACCCTCTGGTTCATCATCACTGTAGATTATGGGGGGGAAAAGCAATCACACCTGCCCTGCTTCAACTGACATGAATTAATTTGGGGTTAGTTTATTAATGTGTCACTGTTTTAAAATTCCAGGTCTGGCACCTGCTTCCTTATCAGTAATTTGCTTTCTGTTGCAGTGCAATTTTTTTTCCAGGACCTTTGTGGCCTACTTGTAGCTATTCTATGAGCCTGCTGTGAGGGTCAGAGCAGGGTCATACAATTGTTGCAACTAGCAACTGAACTCTGGAGGGGCCCCAGTCAGGAAGCACTACAGGAATGGTTACTAATGATGAGTTTGAACTCTTGCCCCTGCCGAGTGCTTTCAGTTTTGCAAAACTTGTTTTTCTGCAATTTCGCGGGATTCGCGGGGCGCGAACACGCGTGAGATCGGATTCGGAAGCCGCGAATTTGTGCGAATATGCAATTTCTTTTTTTGCGGCGTGTTAGTTCGCAAGGTTTTGTGCGTTTTTCGCAAGCCGCTTGTAGCGCAAGGCGCAAAGTTACCCTCGCGGTCGTTCAAGGGCGCGGCCATCTTGTTTGCATGACGTATTTCCGTTTCTGGGCGCAAAGTGTAATCTCGCAAAGTGTGCGGCTCGCCAGTACAATTTCGCGAGTGTTCGTGAGGAAAATCTCGCGCGAACTTACCCGCGCGGTCGTGAACGGGCGCGGCCATCTTGTTTCTCATTCATTGCTATGGTTCTGGGCATGCTTTTTGTATCCTCTCTAAATCTCTGCCATCCTTTGCTTGTTTGAAGTTTTTTTTAAATCTATTTTACTTATTATCTATCCCTCTATTTTTCTAGCCCTATATTTTTGTGTTTACTGCTACTTTTGGTTAATTTTAAACTACTTTTTTAAACTCTTTTCTTTGCTTCTCTTCCCTATTCTATTTTCTTTATTCCTTTCCGCCCAGACCATGGTGAAGGGAGCCGGGAAGCATCCCGAGAAGGGGAAGGGTCCCGCACCCCGTGCCCGGCTCCCGTGCGGGCGTTTGAGGGGGGAGCAGGTCGTACCCCGGGAGATCTTTAGCCCGGAGGAGGTGGCCGCACTCATTTTTTATGTTCAGCGCCGCCTCCCCAGGACCATCATGGCAGGCGGCAGGATCGGTGTCGGGTACGGGATCCGGGCGCGCCGGAAGCGGTGGGAGAAGGTGTGCCGGGCCATGTACCACCATTCTCGGGTCCGGCGCACCTACAACCAGGCCACCCACCGCTGGACGGATGTCCTGGACCGTGAACGAGATCTGCTCGACCTGCTTGGCCTTGAGATCCCCGGGCTTGGTGAGTAGTAGTAGCTATTTCTTTACTACTCTGTTTTCTCCTGCTGTGTGTTATTATATTGCAAATTTTTGTTTTTTACCAAGAGCAATAATGATGCTCATTACATTGTAGGTAAATTATATTTCAAAATCTTCTGTGCATTTCAGGTGCACTGTTCTCCTTCTCAGTAGTGTTGCTACTATGCTTATTTGATTTCGATTTTGTGTTCATTTCATTGGCCTGTGAAATTATGTATGAGTGTAGTTTAAAGAACTGTGTAATACTACACACTAAGGTTCAGATTTTTAATTACCGGCGCATCCCTGGAAAGTAGCAGGGATGCGCAAGTAATTGTGCGCCACGCCACCATCACCCATGGTGCGCCGTATTTACAATGCGGCGCACCATGGGCCTAAAACGTCACCAAAGCGTTACGCATCTGTGCCATAAAGCCGGCGCATTGCTGGAGTTGCGTCGCAACGATGGCGCAGCTCCATCAATGCTCTGAGGTGCCCTATCTCCCCAATGCTGCGTCAAGCCGTACGTCTGCTTCAAGCAGGCGCATGGTTTGAGTCATGCATCATTGTCGTTAAAGTGAATGAATGAAATCTTGTAGATTTCCCTCAGCCACTTTTAGGATGCATTCCTGCGCAGGAACGCCCTCCCTTGCGCCATAACGCCCCCTGATGGCGAAGGGCTTTACAACGTGATGCATCTCCCATATGCGTCACGTTGTTAATATACGCCGCACCATTGCGCCTCTTTTGTGCTGCCGCTGCGTCACAAAAGTCACGCAACAATGGAGCAAAAGAGCCGCAAGGGGCTTCTAAATCAGCCCCTACAGACTCAAGTCCAGTCCTTCCTTTGTACACATGGCGATAAGAAGAAATAGTGGTGGTGGATTGATAGTTTGAGTATTTTAATGACTGGTTAATGTAGTAGGAAACTTTAGTGTTGTCGCTGATCTGCAATCACAATGGACTTTGTCTGTCACTTCGCGTGCTGCGGACAGCTGCCTGCCAATCCTAGGCAAACCTTTTTAGTACTTTGTTTAGTGAGTTACATAAGAAGTTTCCAATTCGACGGTCCGCAAATCAAGCAATACTAATAACGTAGTAGACCACATGAGATTGATCAATAATATATCCCGTGGAATAGTTGTCTATTTGCTATTTCACCAAAATATTTTGTTAGTTCTTTTGAAATGTTTGATTTGGTTGACAAATATCATCCATGTTTTCTGTTTTTCTTTCTTTCATGTTGTACATCAGCTCCCCCCAGGGGCAAGAGGAGGACACAGGAGGAGGAGAAGGGTGCTGTTAAGGATGCAGGCCAGGATCGGGCAGGCGAGGGCTCCTTTGCTGGCCCCAGTAAGTTTTAATTTTAATATAGAGTACTTATTTTTTCCTAGCGTTCCTCATTCGATTTTTTCTAAATCGTCTTTGATCTTCTTGTAGACTGGATCTAAATTCTTATCCTGCCTCGACTATGACTCTGTGTGGTATTACTAGATTATTCTTATTAGTCTGTCTGTGTAGCTAACTAAGATTGCACATTTGGCAATTCCATTGGACTCCCATTCTAGTCAGCAATAGCTCTATGCACTGAGTGCAGTCCTCTGGGATTGTCCATAATGTCCTTTCAAGTCTTCTAAATGTTTATGCTTTGACAATTGCCAACAATAAAAAGGTGAATGACCACCAAGAAAGAATAAGATACTACTTTACTTTTGGTTTGGATAGGAGGACAATCCATTCTACTACTGTTGCAGGGACAAATCTGCACAAACAGAACTATGGACACTAAATAATGCATTGCTTAGCTTATCAATTATAATAGGTGCTGTTAGACTTTCCACATACCTCAGTGATAACAGACTTTGTAGTTGAACACCCAATCTCCTTACTGACTAGATAGTGTGGCAGAGCCATTTAGCTCCCAAAGTCACCGATGATTGATCCCAAATGATGTCAGAGGCACGGACTCATGCTTGCAACAATTCCAAAACCTTTAGCTCATCCACTCTAGTCTGGAGGACCAAAAACCACAGAGTCTATTTAAGTTTAAAAGCTTTATTAAAAGTAAACATATTTATTAAAATCAAGTTTGTCATAAAAGTAAACGTTTAACTGAAAATGGAAAAGTGCTTAGTGCTGACGATTAATTGGACACATTTCGTGTGGTCGAGCCGAGCTCTCACCTGGTTTGAACTTGATCCTGCTCGTGTTCTTAGAAGTCAAGCTTCTGTCTGTTAGGAGAAAAAGTGGTGCGTGTTAAAAATAAAAAGCAAGCATTCATCAGTTGTGCCAAAAAGTGCAGCAAGACAACAGCCTTCCCTGGAAAAAGGGAAATTTTTACTTTAGAGTAGACAGTCACAAATTATTAAATTGTATTCTGTTTTTTTTCACATTTCTTTTTTCCTCCTAGACCAAATATTATATAGTAGTGAGTGGTGTATTCTAACATTATTAAATGTACTTTGTAGGTGGAACATCTGGAGGCGGGGCCAGCGCGGAGGTGGTGGTGGCATTGGACGAGGACAACTCTGAGGAGGAGGCGGTGGAAGTGCCGGACAATTCTGTGAGGAATAACACGGTGGTGGCGGGCAGTGGTAAGCTATATATTCCTTACTTATTGAGATTGAAGACTGCAGAGTGTGCTTTCTGCACGGGTCTATTATAAATCAACCAGGTAGTAGCCTCCTCTAAATGTACTTCGACTTAGCTGTGAAGTTTTTGGCGAGAAGAATCCCAATCAGATCTGAGATGAACTTGATGGATGGGATGAACGAAAAGCGAAAGAAGGGTGTAAGTAAGTGTGGAAGGACGAGAAATGTAATGATGACTGGCAAAGAAGAATGATATGTGTTTGCTTGGTCCCCGAGGTGGCTGGGAAGGAAAGAATATGGTATGGTGCATGGCTGGGTGAATGATGAAGCAAGGATGGGTGGAAGGAGAACAGCCTGGGTGGGTGAAACAGAAACTGTATGTGTGCATATACTTTGAATGGATGGATGCCTGGATCATGGTACTATCTGACTCTTAGATAGCATATGTGTATCTAGAGAGAGTAGACGGTCACTGGATGAACTAAGTGTTACTTTGAAGAGCATGTAACACCGCACCCGCACGTCCGTTCCAGTGTAGGAAAGGCAAGGAAAAGAAGTTGTAATTTTGTCCAAATACTAGCATGAATAGTAGCAGTAGTTTGTATTGCAACTGCAAGCACAGCATATATCCGGTTATTACGGTGGACACTCCCTACCTCTCTTAATAACTTTAGTTTAGTAGTAGTACGTCATTCATGTGTGGGTGTATCACTGTTCATCAATAATAAGCAAAGCACCTAAAGTCATCCCATATGTCATCAAATACATCCCATGTGAAGTGATAGATAATCAGATTATTTAGCTTCTTCATTTTCCTTTTCTAATACTCATTTGCACTATAGGGTGAAAGCTAAATTAATTAAGCAGTAGCCCTTTTAACAGAGTATTCTCAGTGCCACCCGTAATAGAAAAGTAAGAGCTTCACCAACTGCATGTACTGGACCGGTACAGTAACGCAAGTCTGTCTCACTCATCATGGTGTGCGTCTGTTTTTCTCGGGTGCAAGTTCACTGCGCTGGCATTATGCCGGCTTGCATAAGATAACGTACCAATTTTCCTAAACAAGAGAGAATAAGAATAAGACTGGTGTACTGTCATAGTCGACTGTAATGGAAGTCCATAGTGCTCGTAGAATTTGTTCCTTAAACTCTCACTAATGTTAGAGCAAGGATGAAGACGTCGGAGGTTACATAGATACTGTCCTCAATAGTTATGTACTGTGCTTTCAATTTGCTACTTGTACTGTGACACAACTTTCTGCTCAATCATTTTGTGTTAATCTTAAGGAGCATTGGTTACAGACTATGTCTTTCTTTCTTCATATAGTTGCTCCTTCCAAATCCAACAGACCATCAAGGAGGAGGGAGCTGGCTCGAATGGCCCGGCAACGGAGGCTGGATGCCACTGTCGCTGAATATCGGCGGCTGGTGGCCCTGGAGGAGGAGGAGACGCAGTCTGGTACTACTACAACAACATCCAGTGGGACAGCTGCATCCTCCTCCGTGCCCCCACGGGCTGCCAGCCAGCGCAGTGCTCCAGCGGTACGGAGCTGGGCTACCAAAGCCAAACGCCACCGCCGAGCAGCAAAGACAGCAGCTGCCCCCCACAGGATTTGCAAGGCACTCCGGCGCCACTTATGCCTCAGAGTGTCCTACCTGGAGCAGGAGGTCCTAAGCTATAAGAACTTGGTGGAGGGCTCCGCTTCGACCATGCCACCCTCCGCAAGGAGCATGATGCCCTGGCCGCTAAAGTCAACAGCACCCTGCCGTAGTGTCCCTTGCCCCTTTTTTAGAGACTTTCGGGGGTGGGAATTGGGAGTTGGGTTTTTTGGGGACTTTTGAAGGACAATCGTTGGGGTTAGGGAGGGTCTTGCGGGAGATTATTTTGTTAGGGCTATAAAAATATACTTTTTGAAACTTTATCTGACCATACTTGTTTTTTACTGCTTTTGAGTCTGGTGGGTGGGGGTTTAACAGTAAGTTTGTTTTCCTGAATAGTCCTAGGACTTTAGTAGTACTACCGTCAATCTCTCGTCTCTCCTAATACTCCATTATACTACCTCCAACCAAACGCTTATCTTACCTGTAATTTGTGTTTGAAAGTAGGGCTAGGCCCAGGGCTGGCTCCACAGGAAATGGCGATTAAGGTTGCAATCCAGGGCGAATGAAATTTCCTCCTCATTGCGGTGGTACTAGTGGTGTGACACAGTGGCAGTTGCATGGCTATGGAAAAAAAGAAAATGAAACCTGGTTTGTCCTTACTGTAGCATTACAACAGTACGATAGAGAATATAGCAGGTGACAGTACACTAGACTACAACAGTGCCACAATGTAGCCTAACAAATGGTAAAGTATTGATAGTATAACTTGTACTTGTGTAGGATTTCTTTGACATTGGCTACTACTACAAGAAATAGTACTGAAGCTGAGTAAGTCTAGAACAGAGGTCTTCAAACTTTTTTGCTCAGAGCCCCCCTAAGTAAAATATTTCGAGGTCGGGCCCCCCTCCACAATTTATGGCAAGGATTGGGGTAGTAGGAGGGACATGGCTGCATGCCGGGGGTGGGCTTATGACATACTTTCAGGAGTACTTTTTCTATAGCTTATAAACCGCACTATGAAACTTATAAAACAGCAAATGCATCAAACAAAAACATGTATTATCCCAAACAAACTTCTCCCCATAATTGGGGTGTTATAAGGCCCTCACACTCTTGGACCCCCAATGCAACCACACCTGCTGCACTAATCATAAATACAGTCCTGAGTAGCAGACAATAGCCTCTAAATTTTTGACCTCTTCCCCACCATGACGAACCATCACCTCGGTCCTAATGCAAGAAAGGAAAATACGCTACCATGCCCTTTTTTTTAAAGGTACAGTCTTAAATGTAAATGAAGACAGCCTGGAAATGTAGCAAATAAACATCGCTGCACTTCCAGGCCATCTTCATTTACATATACTTGAAGAGGCATCTGCGCCCACCTGGGAACCCATCGGCGCCCCCCAGGGGGCCGCGCCCCACACTTTGAAGACCTCTGGTTTAGATGAACTGAACTATTACCTTTTTTGGTCCTGAAGATTTAGTTTGTTTCTTCTAGCTATGCATTCATGAATAATGTGATCCCATCCTGGGGTTACAATACACAAGCTGTCACCAGTTTGTAGGAAACTATGGATCTAATGCCGACTAAAGATGAAGGCGAAATGAGTCTGTGCTATTGACAAGCTGGAGTTGTGTGCTTATAGGATTCATTCTGTGGGCACTGGTAATTCAGTAAAACAAAAGGAACCCCTCTGTGGTGAAATATGGGCAAAGGCGACCGTGAGAGATAGTGGCTTGAAACCATTTATGTTGCCCACTGGTTGAGCAGAGACAAAGAGAGCTATTTTCGTCCTTCAGATGCTAATGTTCACACAATATTGGTTTGCAGAGTAATGATTTTGAGTGTACTCTTTTGAAATGCAAATATTATCCAGATAGGTTGGTAGATACGATGTCCACTTATGAGGAATCCTTAGTATGAAGCATGTATTAGAGATCTCATATTCAAGAAACTGGTATTTGCGTATTACATGGTTGATAAAGAGAATGCTAAAGAAGAGTTTTCCATACAAACTATTTTGAGCACATAGCATTTCTTATAGCTGCCTGGTTGTATGGTTCATGAGGTACAATACAATTCCAAAGGATATAAGTAAGATTTATGTTCTGTATTTTCAAAGAGGGGGAACAAGATGCATCCTCTAATGGTATCAGCAAGTATTGTAATCTTTAAGGTTATATTCAGGGCAGAAGCATTATTGTCACCTTTACTTTGGAGCTAGAAAGAGACATGGCCAGGAGAAAGTGAGCCACTGGGGTTTAGTGATGGGCTGTACCAGCAGCGATCAAGAGAAAAGAGAGAGAGAGCCAGAAAGAAAGGCAGCCCCACGGCACAATACAAAGGAAAGGCTGGCCTACGTGAAATGGACTCACTGTCACTTACATTGCTGCGCAGACACCTTTGCTTCACAGGTTACAGGGATTTTTGCAAGAAAAAACCCAAAAAATTAATTGATCAGAGATAAACAGCAAATTTAAATCTATTATTCAACTATCATTCAGAGTGTGGATAGATTCGCACCAAATCCACATCAGTCGTCGTACAAGAGGACCCCACCACCCTTGGCACTCACGTGCCTCGGAGTGTGCTTTCGGCAATCATGTTTGATTCCTTCGACCTTCACTTAATCAACACTAATTGTTCTGAGCATTTAAACTGTCACTGCCGGTGTGAAAGGAAGAAATGCAGATACTCGGACATTGATTTGTGGTTTTATCAATGTTCGTTAAAAGAATACGTGTGCTTCTTTGCTGGTGCAACAGCACCATTGTGACCTCTTAGTCCTGAAATGTGCCGTAGTCTGCTGTGTAAACACCCATTCTCAGCCCATTCAGAGTTGCAATCCGTCTCCTCTGCTTATGGGTTCAAGACGAGTCTATCCCCCCCACCCCCCAATTCCTCCTTCCCTCCCACTCAATGACTAGCACGTGAGCAATGCCTGGAGGAAGCGACACCCATCGCTTTCTTCATTTACATATACTTGAAGAGGCATCTGCGCCCCCCTGGGAACCCATCGGCGCCCCCCCAGGGGGGCGCGCCCCACAGTTTGAAGACCTCTGGTCTAGAATATATCCTCGGATTCCTTCACCAGCCTGTTGCTATGACCTTATCCTCCCCAGCAAGTGTGTGGAATTATTGATGTCATTTAGTCACACATCAAGCAAAACCACACAGCCCGGGGGAAGAGGGTTAGGGTTTGTAAAATGGATGGGAACGGGGGTTTCTTTTTGGGTAGGTTTTGTTGAGAGAGAAAAAAAAGCACAGCATGGACAAACAATAATTGAACATAAAGAAATGTTTGGGTACAAAGCTAACCAATGATTGCATTGTTACTGAAAAGTAAGTAGTACTTTCGACAACCGTGAATGACAGAATGCGACAGTACAGGGCTACATTAAATTAGGTTTAAAAAATAGCAGAAGTAAAACCTATAGAATGGCTGTAGGGATCAATTTAGAAGCAGAGCGAGATCCAAGAAATGCAGTCACACACACTCATAGAAGAAAAGAATGGATACTGTATCTGTATTGTTGTAGTTGTCCTGTTGAATTTGGTAAGTAAGTTGCATGCAGCAAACAATTCCTCTTATTAGCAGCACTCCTCCATTCCAGCTCACGCTTCGTCCATCAATGTTGGTGACCAGAAGACACCCTGTCCACTGCCTGCCTGGCGGATGCTGAATTGCTGCTCGCTAATGTGAAGCCTTACTCCATCCTTTTTTCCCCATTGCACAGACTGAAACCCGGCCTGTAATTATTGAACGAAAAACAGCACTGATAAATAAATATAAGGTATGTACGTTGTGTAGTGCAAAAAGTCACACTTTGATTTTCCTAATAGACAGTACAACATTTTTGAAAGTGCATACTCTGTCTGAGTCACCTTTTGAAGGATAAATAAGTATGGGCAAATTAATTTAGCGGATCTTTCCCCTCAAGCTAGGTGTACAGTAAACTGTGTTTTAGAACAAAATTAGACCTTCCCAGCAGTGCTCCCACCCAGACCCTTACTAAAGCCAGTCGCAAAAATGTAGAAGACCCCCAATCAGAGCTCAAAAAACGAGGCCTAGCAGAAAACTGGTGACAAAACGTACTTCGAAAGTAAAAGTAGGCCCAAATACCCCCTTACCCACCGTGGATTGTATTCAAACCACTTGCAAGCAGGCAAAAGTATCCATAGCCAGCATCGCTCCAAGACTCGAAACCCCCCCCACCCAAACACATGCAATAGAAATACTGCTAACCCTAACGAGCCCTAAGTTAAGAATAGTGGCAGAGGCTTTCTTTAACTATGCCAAATCCCCCCTTTCCCACCATGGATTTTCTTCAAATGACTTGCAACCAAAATTACACATTCTCACGAGTGCTCTAAGACCCCAGAACTCAGTTGCAAAAATCTAGAACACCCCGAAACACATGCAATCCTGCTGCTAGGTCTAACCCTAACGAACCCTGTTACAGAAAGTGCCAAAGGCTTTTCCTTATGGATTTTGTCCCAACCACTTCTATCCGGTATTAGACCTTCCCAGGAATGCCCCAAGACCCGCAAACCCACCCGCCAAAAAGCACAACATCCCCAAACAGCCAAAAAGGAAAATCTCATACTTACAATATTTCTCGGCCTTCGGTCCAAACGCGCTGTGCAGCTAGGCCATAACTCCCATTTTCCAGCACGGATTTCCTGAAAAGCAAATGCAATCAAGATTAGACTGTCCCAGCAGTGCTCCCAGACCCCAAAACTCACCCACAAACACCCGGAACCCCCCCAAAGAGCACCTCAAAGGCAAGCAAGTCAGCAAAAACACACAAAAAATTCCACCTCCGATTTGGTCCAAACCATTTTTATCCGGTATTAGAGCTTCCCAGCAATGGCCCCAGAGCCGTCAACCCAGGAGAAAACGAGTAGAAGACCCCCAAACAGCCAAAAAGCAAAAGTACAAAAATGGGGACTTAGTCATTTTTTTGCCAATTTCCCAAATGACTCCGCGCGCGCTCTGCAGCTAGGCCCTAACTCCCCTCTGCCACCATGGATTTGCTTCAAACCTCTTGCAAACTAAAGTATCCATAGCCAGCAGTGCTCCCAGACCCCGAAACCCACCCACAAACACCAGGAAGCCCCCCAAACAGGCCCCCGAAAATGTCAGAGCAAAATGTCAGAAATAGCAAAAACACATTCAGCGTGGATTTTGTCCCAACCAGTTCTATCCGGTATTAGACCTTCCCAGGAATGCCCCAAGTCCCGCCAACCCACCCGCCAAAAAGCACAACACCCCCAAACAGCCAAAAATAAATCTCATACTTACAATATTTCTCGGCCTTCGGTCCAAACGCGCTGTGCAGCTAGGCCATAACTCCCGTTTTCCAGCACGGATTTCCTGAAAAGCAAATGCAATCAAGATTAGACTGTCCCAGCAGTGCTCCCAGACCCCAAAACTCACCCACAAACACCCGGAACCCCCCCAAAGAGCACCTCAAAGGCAAGCAAGTCAGCAAAAACACAAAAAAATGTCTGACTCCGATTTGGTCCAAACCACTTTTATCCGGTATTAGAGCTTCCCAGCAATGGCCCCAGAGCCGTCAACCCAGGAGAAAACGAGTAGAAGACCCCCAAACAGCCAAAAAGCAAAAGTACAAAAATGGGGACTTAGTCATTTTTTTGCCAATTTCCCAAATCACTCCGCACGCGCTCTGCAGCTAGGCCCTAACTCCCCTCTGCCACCATGGATTTGCTTCAAACCTTTTTCAAACTAAAGTATCCATAGCCAGCAGTGCTCCCAGACCCCGAAACCCACCCACAAACACCAGGAAGCCCCCCAAACAGGCCCCCGAAAATGCTACATTGAGCAAAATGTCAGAAATAGCAAAAAAACATTCAGCCTGGATTTTGTCCCAACCACTTCTATCCGGTATTAGACCTTCCCAGGAATGCCCCAAGACCCGCCAACCCACCCGCCAAAAAGCACAACACCCCCAAACAGCCAAAAAGGAAAATCTCATACTTACAATATTTCTCGGCCTTCGGTCCAAACGCGCTGTGCAGCTAGGCCATAACTCCCGTTTTCCAGCACGGATTTCCTGAAAAGCAAATGCAATCAAGATTAGACTGTCCCAGCAGTGCTCCCAGACCCCAAAACTCACCCACAAACACCCGGAACCCCCCAAAGAGCACCTCAAAGGCAAGCAAGTCAGCAAAAACACACAAAAAATTCCGCCTCCGATTTGGTCCAAACCACTTTTATCCGGTATTAGAGCTTCCCAGCAATGGCCCCAGAGCCGTCAACTCACCGCAAAGAAGTAGAACACCCCCACAAGTGCTGAGTCTTTCTTCATTGGGCGTAATCTAGCCCTCTGCTTTGATGGAAATAGGAGTCTGGAGGAGGAGGATAGAGGAGCATGTTCTTCTGAACTTGTGAACCTGAGGAATGCAGACTGCGGCACCTTCAAATCAATAAGCAAACAGGTGAAGACAGTTCTGCTGATGGGCTTGTTTTTGTGATTAGGTGATTAAAGTTTGAATTATATTAACTGTGCACAACAAAGAAAGACAGACACACAGGAATAAAAGTGAATAAGGACGAAAAAGAAAGTTATTGATTCATTGTCTCATTTTCAGGGCTCGGTGTCAGGGTCCAGGAATAAGAATAAGGCTTCGTCATCATACTCTGCGAATTCAGGCAGGGTGAGCTCAGTGTCACCTGACAGAGAAGAAATTCCCTCATCTACATTGCTGTCTACCTCGTCTTCATCCGGCGTGCTTTCTTGTACTCTGTAATCTGGTGGTATGAGGTGCTGATTCATCTTGATCATTGTAAACCTCTCCACATTTTTGGGCGAGAGGCGGCTCCGTTTGGGATTTACAATGCCACCAGCAGCACTGAAAACATGTTCAGAAGGCACGCTTGCAAGTGGGCAAGACAAGTAGTTTAAAGCCAGGTTGGAGAGCTGTGACCACAATTCTTTTTTCCCATGCCAATACGCCAATGGGTCAGCATTAACATAGACCTCTGTTGAGTCATTCAGATAGTCCTGCACCATCGACTCAAGGTCCTCCAAGGTTCCTCCACTTTGCTTAGCTTTTGCTGTGACCTTTTGAGAACCAAACCCTAGCCGATTTAGCCAATCCTCTTCAGCATCCAATGTTACTGTTGTGTCTGGTGCAGATGATCCGGTTGCCGGTGTCTTTAACGGCTGAGAGGTCACTTGTGCCACAGCCACAGGTGCAGAAGTGGATGGTTTTGACTGGGGATGGCCTGCTGATGCTGATGTACTGCCTTTTCCATCAATTTTCTGCCGTTCTCTTTCAAACCTCTTGGCTGACAAGGCTAGCCAACGTTTGTACTTTGTAACATCTTCATCAGCAAAAGGAAAGAATGCTCGGCCTGCCAGCGCCTTTTTGTAGCGTGGATCCAGAATAGTAGCACAAATGTAATGCTGGTCTGAGTGGATCATTTTAAGACGTTTATCACCTTGTAGGTGCTCTAATAATTTCTCCGCCAAAACAAAAGGGTCTTTGTTTTTTTCATCTTTTTGAAACACAGAAGACACCTCCTTCAGTTGGTGCTCCAGCATGTACAACAATGGGATAGCTTTTCCCAAATTACAGTCCTCCTTGCTGACTGCACGCGTGAAGACCTCAAAAGGACGAAGCATGCGTGTCAGGCTTTTAACTATGTCCCATTGCGCCGCACCCATCCTCAGGTCCTTCTAAGCTGTACCCTGTTTTAAGAAATAGTGATCGAGTACCGTATACTGCTCATACAGACGCTCAAGCATGTAGAAGGTTGAGTTCCAACGTGTTGCCACCTCCTGGATGAGTGCTTTCACTGGCATTCGACGTTCATGTAGCAGGCTCCTCAGATGCTTCCGGCCTTAAAAGAATGGCTGAAATGGTTGCACATTTTTCGGCAGGTGTCCACTATCTCGTACGCTAGACTGTCTTTATCACTCAAGAATTTTTTGACAACCAGGTTTATACAGTGCGCCAAACACGGCACTCTGAAATACTGACCCAGCTCCATGGCCTTAACTACATTGGCGCCATTATCCGTGGAAACATAACCAATCTGGCGTTTGTTTGGGGACAGCCAGTCAAGGACCTTTTTGTTAAACTCATCCAAAATGTTTTGTGCTGTGTGACGTTTCTCCAAACCAAACATGGCTAGTGTTGCATGTTTCCGAGCAGCTTTAAAAACTTGGTCCGGGTCAACACCTGCGTTTAGCTTTGCTTTAACCCCTGAAAAAGAGACCCAGTGTGCAGTGATGCACATGTAATCAGCGCCTGCGCCACTGGTCCACATGTCTGTTGTCAGATGTATAGTGTGAACAGCACTCTTCTGCAAAACTGCCCCAATCACCTCCAGCACATCTTCATGTAGTGCTGGAACCGCAACTCTGGCAAAATAGAACCGGCTAGGAACCTTCCATTTAGGGCAGAGCGCTGCCACTAATTCTAGAAAACCAACCCCTTCTACAAAAGAAAAAGGGAGAAGGTCCAGAGCTAGCATTTTAGCCAGCTTGGTGTTATACAGGCGCGTCAGTGGGTGGTTGCGTTCATATTGCGCTTCTGTAAACAACATCTTTTTAATGTTGCCCTGGACCAAGCATTTACGGGATGATGATGATATCTTCGACCCAGTTACGCTCGCTGATGAACTTTTTCGCATTGGTGTTTCACTCTCTCCCACACTCTTAGTGTGGCTCACATGGGGTGTGCTGCTGACAGGGGTACTGGGTGTAAGTGAAGTGTTTGACACGTCTTCTTCCTCCTCGTCATCATCAGATGAAAAATCAACGTTTTCATTACGTGCAATTCGGGCTTCCTTGATCGCCTGTAGGTGCGGAAACCATTGGACAGTGTGCTGTCTCTTAAGATGACCTCTCTGGCCTCCGGTACCATAGTTGGTACCAAACTTACCACGACTAACTGCAACCTTCACTAATGCTACAAATGGCGAAGTTTTCCCTTTTTGGGCAAACACTAAAGAAGTCCCAAGCTGGGGACTTGAATTGTCTGTGGGGGCCGGAGGAGGCGGCGATACTGGTGGCGGTGTTCTTGCTGCTAATGCCAGATGAAGTGGAGGATGTGGATTGCCGAACTTTAGTACGTTGTGCACTTTCACCACCACTAATTGAGGTCGAGGTGGATGGAGGTCCCTTCTGGCGAGGAAGAAATATGGAAGCGGTACGTGTTGGTGTACTAGTTAACTCCAATGATTGTTGTGTTTCCATTGCCTCCTCACCGACATCATCATCACGCTCAGCAGCTTCTCGGGCTAGGGTCAAAATGTCTCTTTGCTGCATGCCCGCTGGGGCTGCAGTGACCTTTATGATGACTGGCTCGTCGTCGTGAGAGGCTTTATCAGCAGCAGTATCCGCCACTTCTTGTTGAGCCTCATCACACTCCATAACTATGAGTTTTTCGACGACCTTCCTTTTACGCTTAAGTACCTTTGTCAGATCATGGTGTGCCTCACTCTCAGACGGCCGTGGTGGTTCCCAATTTTCATCCAGATCATCAGAAGGAGGTGGGCTTGAAGAAGATGTAGACACCCCCCTTGATCTTTTCCTTGCTAGGGATGTGGAAGACAATGAATGATCATCAGGAGGAGTGGCTTCCTCAAATGATACCTCGGCTTGATTGTCGATTTCCTGATGTGCCCCTACTTCGGGAGGAACAACTATTGTGGGCACTTGTGACCCTCCATGCACTTCTGCTTGCGCATCTCCTTGCGCTGCCTCTCCTTCCACATGTACTTGGGCTTGTACTTGCACATGTGGTTGTTGTTGCGGCTGTGGTTGTTCAACACTTGTCAGATGAGTTACAGCAACCTGTGTTTATTCAGGGACATTGCTGCTACTTTCTTGCGATGAGCCAACATCACTGGTCGATGGTGATTGAAGAAGTACACTGACTGCCTCTGCAGCACTCAAGGACTTGGACTTAAGTTGGCGTGGTGTTGGTGGTGGCGGCACTGAGCCCAATGGAGCGGGGGTGCTGCTCCCAGCTTGGTCCCCAGCAGATCCCGCTGCTGCTGCAGGCGTACTTGTTTTTTTACTTCCAAAAAACGTGGCGGCCGGCACACCAGCCTCCTTGGTAACTTGCTTCTTCTGCTCCTTACTGGCAACTTTCTTGCTAGAGGAGCTACGGGGAACTTTTTTTGGGGCCATCTTCTTCAGAGCAGGTCAGAACAGCAGGCCGCAGTTGCACGAGTTGCAGAGTTGTCTGTGGCCAGACCTGATGTCGCGTGACGTTATGCTGCACACACACACCGCTGCAGGACTGGTGGTTCTCTTGAGTCTTGTGCACCTAAAAGCAATGGAAGACAGAGGAACATCAGTTCAGTTATACACCCCCCAAAAATCGAAAAAACACAGAAAAATCAGCACAATCCCATGCCCTCCATGATGTTTAAATTCAAGACACCCCACAGAAAGACTAGGCCTATGCAACACTCACTACCCCTGGTGAAAAGGCCACAACAACAGGCCAAAAAAACGAAAATCACAGAAAAATCAGCACAATCCCAAGCCATCCAGCCCCTCCATGATGTTTAAATTCAAGACACCCCACAGAAAGACTAGGCCCATGCAACACTCACTACCCCTGGTGAAAAGGCCACAACAACAGGCCAAAAAAACGAAAATCACAGAAAAATCAGCACAATCCCAAACCATCCAGGCCCTCCATGATGTTTAAATTCAAGACACCCCACAGAAAGACTAGGCCCATGCAACACTCACTACCCCTGGGCATAAAGGTTGAAAACTAGGCAAAATGGTTGCAGGCCTAACAACACTGCCTGCATTCAAAATGGCCACTTGCCTCCCAGCACATGGCCTGCCTGTACCAGCACTCAAAATGGCCCCCACCCACATGGCCTGTCCCCATGAACACCCCAAAAAATCGAAAAACACAGAAAAATCAGCACAATCCCAAACCATCCAGGCCTTCCGTGATGTTTAAATTCAAGACACCCCACAGAAAGACTAGGCCCATGCAACACTCACTACCCCTGGTGAAAAGGCCACAACAACAGGCCAAAAAAACGAAAATCACAGAAAAATCAGCACAATCCCAAGCCATCCAGCCCCTCCATGATGTTTAAATTCAAAACACCCCACAGAAAGACTCAGTCCACCCACCACTGAGTACCCCTGGGCAAAAGGCCCCAAAACAGCCCAAAAATCGAAAATTCCAAAATTGTAGTTGCAGCAACTGTAATGCCCCAAACAAACTTACTTGTGAAATTTCTAATCCAAAAGTGATCCAAAGAAAGTCAAAAAGGCCTCAAATCCAAATATCCAGCAGCATCCACAAAAAGTAATCCTTCCAGCTCCAGATCCAAATGAAAACTGACCAGGAGATGGACAAAGCACTGGGAGGAGCCTGCTGGACAGGAACAGGAAGTTGAAGACTGTGGGGCACTTCCTTCCTCCCACCCCCCCCCTCCCCAAAATGGACTCCTCGCAAAAAAGTGCAGGCAAATGTCAACCTGAGGAGTTATTCAGATAAAAATCATCATTTCCAGAAGGTTTATGCTGCTTGCTGGTGGATTTCTTGTGCAGAATTGCAAATTTTGTATTTTCGCGAGTGCGAGATTGTTGCTGCTCGCCGCATCTACAAGGTCGCAATTGCGAAGTCCCACGATACGTGATCACGGCGTACTCGCGTTGACAAACTCTCGCTGTGCAAGTTGGCAAGCCGCGATGACGTAATCGCGCTCGCCAAATTCCCGCGGGATCCCGCAGCAAGATCCAAAATGGCGCAGCACTCGCAAAATATCGAGTAAAACAACTCGGCAAACGCTGAATGACGGTAAGTAAACGCTGCGCGCCGCAGATTTGTATCACCAAGAAAAAAAAATCCGCTGCGTGCAAATTTGCGGATTTTCGGTAAATTCGCGAGCGTTCGCGGATTGCGAATTTACCGAAAATCCGCAAAATCCGCGAGCGTAACGGATTTTCCGCCCGTGCTTAAACAGAATAGCCTCTTGTGAACTCCACATCAACCTCAACCTCAACTCACAAATATGTAGCAAGCAGACCCTGAGATCTAGGCCCGAAATTGCTGACTGATGGGCCAAAGGAGGGAGGATGCGTAGCTGACAGGCAACACTTGGGTAGGAAAATCTTGATCAATCCCACAGATAGGCACAGCTACATTACAATGGTCAAGGTTGATTGCCCCAATAAAGTATCCATGGCCGGTGGGAATACACGCGGTCCTAAAAACACCATAAAGAGTTAGATGCCACAGGAGTTAGGAACACATAGCCAATAAGGACCCTAGCACGCGCAGTGATCACGTGCTCCCCATGTTGGACATCTGGACATGTTATCCACTGGCCACATTGTGTCCACGTGAGGTCGAGACCTACCTGTGGTAACCATTAGACAATTTATTTATGACTTCAAAGGCAGCAACCCACATTCCTCATCATATATGGTACCCGGAAACATTTATAACCTTTTCAAGTTTTGTATAAAAGAAGGACACCTACCAATTGTAAATTGAGACGGTCCTCAGACCTAGTGACTGTAACTGTTCTCCCGGCTGTATTGTTTATTTAAACAAACTGTTCCTGTTTTGCCAAAGGACTCTTGCCTTCAGTTTTTTAAGGGATTTCGTAAAGAAGTAATACAGTAATGTGATTGCAGAGGGTTGCCCACAAGTAAAACACGTTTTTAGGCAGCAGTGGAACACTTCACAACACAATTCTTTCTCCTGTGCAGTCCAAAGTGGAATACCTTCACCAAATACTAAAAGCCTTCAGGTGAAGGCAAATGTATGCATTCTTGAAGCTTGGAAGCCCTAACAGTGATTGTGTTGCTAGGAGACACCTTAGCTAATCAGGCTGAATTGTAACAGCTGTAAGCTGTAACTGTGACAATTTCAAATGGTGCTGCCATGAGCAGGAGCTGTTTTCTGATACTGCAGAGCATTTTGCACAACACACTGTCACTGTTGCTCTGTTTCTGGTGCTGCCTTTTCCTTCTCAAGGCCTAGGGTAGCTAGGGCAGTGCTAGGGTTGCATGGACGGTTCCAGGGTCGCATTTGAGACCCCAAAATAATGCTCAAGAATAGGCTGCACAATATAGACTGACACAAGTATTATAATGAAACCCAGCTATGTTTATTGACAATTTAAAGGCATTACTGGAAGCAAAATAAATGGCAACGAGTCAGTCATTTGTCATATAAAATAATGATGCTTAGAATAAAATGCAATATATTAAATAGCAGAATAGTATAATTCAGCTCAAGTAAATTAGTCATTTAAGTGAGGTCAGACTGACAGAGTACCGCCTTCTAAAGAAGAGCAGGGATAAGTGAGCCCAATCCATCTGGGTAAAGCTTATTTTACAGGATGAAATACAATAAAATTTGTACATTTTGTGTGAATTTGCAAAGGTCTGAAAATCACATCCAATCATGCTAAAGAAAGAATTATAATAGTTAAAATCACAATTGTTTGCACTATCCCACAAACTCACATAATATAGCTCCCTTCCCCTTTTACATCTCAATAGTTAGACCGAATATCGCTACAGATCGTTAAGTCCTCATGAGAATTACATCGTGGCCCAATAGGTGAGACCTTGGGGAAGCATTCACAAGGCTAACACAGTATATTGGATGAAGCATGAGAACGACGCGACATGTTGTATATGAGAATGACATTGTGTTCCAAAAAATTGTTTACAAAATATCCACTGTACACTGAATGAAAGGTGAAGAAAAGACAAAGAGATGACTGCATGGAAGGAAGAGATGGCGGCAGACAGCAACAACCGTTTTGAAATCGAATACCACATTATCCTATGTTAAAATAAACACAGCTTCTGAGAATATCGCAGATTCATTATGTGATAATCACACTATGTTAATACAATTATTTGTTTTCATTAAAAACTCTACACCAGGGGTTAAAGGTAATGGGTTGGGGTAAGGGTAAGAAGGTGGAGTTAGGGGCGGGGCGACAGATTAATGGTGAGGAGTAAGGGGTTATTGGTGAGGTAGCAAAGGGACAAGAGGCTTATTGTTTTAAAATATAGGGGGACGTATAAGGTAAGAGGCAGCTGGTAAGGGGTTATGGGTAAAGTGTTAAATGTAAGAGGTAAAGCCAGGGGGCAAGTGCAAGGGATCGGGGGGGTAAGGAGTAAAGTTGAGGGTAAAGGATGAGGGATTAATGGGGAAGGGTCAATGCTAAAGGTTTAAGGGTAAGTTGGCGAGGGATAAAAAGTTAATGCTTTAATGCAAGGGATAAGTGGAAGGTAGTAAGATTAAGGTGTTATGAATAAGCCTGGGGTGAGTGATTATGTGTAATGGGTTAATTTTAAGGCTGCAAGCGGTCACAGGTAAGGTGGCAAGGGTTTAATGGCAAGGGGCTTAGAAGTTAATGGGGTGGAAGGTTAAGTTTAAGGAGTGACAGTATGCGGTTATGGGTAAGGAGTTATGGGTATGGGTAAAGGTTTGATGTATTAAGTATAATGGGAAAAGAGGAGAAGAACAAGAGGATAATGGCTATGGGTAAGAAAGGCAACAGCATAAACATAAAGAAGAAGAAATTAATTATTTAAAAAAGGTTAATGGAAAAATCAAAGGTTAATGTACTAAAAAAGAGCAGTCGAGGAAATGGTAACAATGCGAAACGTGGGGGGGCGGAGCTAGCCGGCGTTCATGGTGGACGCTTAAGTGCGGAGCTCTGCGCTAGCGCTGCCGATTATTCGTTAATTATCCTCTAAAAGCGGCGAAAATCGTGGAATTCCGGCGGGGGCTGCCTCCCCTACCCCCAGCGGACCTCCGACGCGACTCTGGAAGAGTTGCGTGTACGGGTCCCCCCGGCGACACCACCGACTGGAGAGTTGCGGACCAGGCCGGGATCCCCGCTCTGTCCTGGGACGCGAGGCCGAGTTGCGTCACCTGACGTGCGGCCCCTTGGTGAGGACGCCCCGCTGCGGAGCGTGCACCGTGACCGGCAGTAGCCGCGACCCCTTCAGCACACCGCGACCACACTGCGGAACCCCTGCTGTGACAGCTGCACACCCTGAAGAGCTCGGAGGACTCGAGCGAGTGACGGCACCATAGAGGACTCACCGGGAGTACACACGTGGCGCCGGCGGAGCCCTGCGTTGACACGGCCGCCATTACACTCTGCCGGAGAGAACTGCCCGGAAGCCCGACCGCTCGGAGGGAGCCTTGAGGAGTGGCGGGCGGCTTTCGGACAGAGGACCCCCAACACGAGCCCTGCACCCTGAATCTGACTGGGGGCGTCCTGGTACCGTGGCACTGTGTGGGGGAGAGAAAAAGGCGGGCGCCTACCTTGGCCTGTGGCAGCGCTGGACACGCAGGCCTGAACGCGACAGGGAACTAGGCGGACGGCCCCCGGTGCCGGCCTGCGCACGGGGAGGGATCCCACATCGTCCCATTGGGGGACCATCGGCATTATAAGGCCTGTGGACACTGGCCTCCCCATCCACTGCAGCGATGGGCAAGGGCGACAGGACGCAAACAAAACTCTCGTTTGATCAGAGGAGACAGAAGGCGCCAGAGCCTACGGCGGCCCAGTCCCCGGGAGCGGCTGCAGACCCGAGCACCGCACTGTGCGCAGAAATTAAAGGTATGCTTAACACGATGGAGAAAGGCCTACAGGAGGGCATGTCGGCCATTGGCACCAAGATTGACGCCCTGGCGTACCGGATGGACCGAATGACGGAGAGGGTGGATAAGCATGCGGAGAGGCTGGACATGGCAGAGCGCAGATTGACGGAGGCGGAGGAGGCACAGACAACATGGGACGCTGATCGCAAGCAGTTTGGGAGGCTGCTCCAGGTGATACAGGAGAAATCGGAAGATTTAGAAGCTCGCTCCAGGCGGTCTAATATACGCGTCACGGGTGTGGCGGAGTCGACCCAAACGGGGAAAATGGAACTATTTGTTGAGAAACTACTTAAAACTTTATTGGGGGACGACGCCTTCTCCCCCATGTTTATAGTGGAGCGAGCCCACCGCACCCTGGGACCAAGGCCTCCTCCGGGTGCGAATCCTAGGCCGATAATAGCGAAACTCCTCAACTACAGGGACAGAGACGCTGCCCTCCGTGCCGCTAGAGAGAAGGGGAATTTACAGTAGGAGGGAATGAACATTTCGTTATACCCTGATTTCACCTCCAAGGTACAGGAGGAGAGACGGCGATTCGTCCCCTACAAGCAGCAACTCAGAGACCTGGGCTTGGACTACGCCATGTTGTACCCGGCGCGGCTGCGCATCAACAGGCAAGGCCACTCGCACTTTTTCACTGACCCCAAGGAACTGCAAAAATCCCTGAAGCAATGGATCAAGGAGCACCGAGGGGACCGGACGGCGCCTGCGGAGGAGCATACTGGCAATGGAGACCTGGATGAGCAGGACTAGTGAGGTGGGGGGGCGCAGTGGTACCTTCTGGAGGCTCAGCTACTCTAACCCCTGTGACAATCCTCGTCTGTTGGACCGGGGGGAGCCCACTCGGGGCGCACCACTGCAGTGAGCGGACTTCTGGACATGAGATTGCGGGTGAGGTCTGCACAAGCCACACGGGATATGGTGGGGGGCGGCGCTCTCCATGACACTGTTAGTCTGATCCGGGGTGGTTTAGCTGGGGGCCCGCCACATGGAAGGGACAGTGCGATCCGGGGGGGGGGGGGGGGGGGGGTGGGAAAGCCCGTTAAGGCGGGTACGATACTGCTCTCATCACTTAAAGCCGCACTAGCAATTGGGGGCGCTGGCGTAGGGGCGGCCTATTGATATTGCGCAGAAGGAACGACCGGACTGTGGTCGATAAGGACATTGAGTGTGCTACCTCTGCCCTGGCGGTTATAGTGCTTGCGGCTCTTCTTGAGACTGCTTGGGGAGGTTTGAAGACGGGTGGGGGGGGTGAACGCAGGGATCTTGGTCACACCAGGTTGGGGTTGGTTGACTGTGGGCGGAGGGGGGTAACGGGGGTTCTGAGTTCGGGGATGTTTGGGGGAAGGTCCGACATGTGCTCTAAAATGTTATGTTCTGCAGGGTGGGTGGGCGGCTGCCGCTCCTGGAGGGGAGTGGCCCTTGTCGCTACATTACCATTGCTGTCCTCTTTCACTGTTAATGGCTAACACGACACAGGCAGATTTACTATGCGACACGGAGTCCCTCAGGGCTATTACCTGGAATGTGAGGGGATTAAATGATTACCGGAAACTCCGCAAGGTGCTACACTACCTACAAAGACACCACATAGACTTGGCGCTGCTGCAGGAAACTCACCTGCCCAACACCAGCAAGATGCTAACGCACAGGGGGCTCCAGGGACACTCCACTTACGCAGGCTTCACCACACACGCTAGAGGGGTCCTCACCTGGGTCAACCCGAAAACTAAGCTATCCCTTGCCCTGGTGAAGGCGGACCCGGAGGGGAGATTTGTGTTGAGCAAGTGCACAGGCAAGGGCCACAACCTACTGGTCATGAATGTCTATGGCCCGAACTATGACTCCCCTGACTTCTATGCGGCAGTTGCGGAACATTGTACTGAATGGTCCGCTGGTAATATGATTTGGGGTGGAGACTTCAATTTCACTTTTAGCCCTGATCTAGATAGGTCTGCGGGCCCCGCCAGGCGTCCGGCGGCGGCGGCGCAGCACATGCAGGCAGAAATGTTGAGGCTGGGTCTGGTAGATGTATGGAGAGAAAGACATAGCGCCAAGGGGGGGTACACGCACTACTCAGCGTACCACAACATTCACACCAGGATTGACTACTGGCTGGCCTCACACACCCTGTTCTCCATGGTCAGGGGCTGCAGTGTGCTTCCCCGCACACTGTCGGACCACTCTCCGGTGCTGTTGGAGCTGCATACTCCCCAGCAGAGAATCCCGCCGTTCACGTGGCGTTTCCCACCTTACTCGTTGCTGGATGAGGCATTCAGGGCTGATCTGGGAGAGGACATAGACAATTTCTTTATCACCAATCTAGGCTCAGTGGACAGCTTCGGGACGATTTGGGAGACATTTAAGGTGTACGTGCGGGGGGTGGCCATGGCGAAGCACTCCGGGGTCCTGAAGGCAATTAGGAACAGGCTGAAATTTCTGGAGGGACAGATAGCAGACTATGAACGCCGCCAGTTACTTGACCCGAACCTGCCTGGGGATGAGACCCTGCAAGAACTTTTGAAAGAGTTCCACGAGGAGGCGGACAGGGAGGTACGACATTTAGGAAAATATGCGACAGCGCGCACATATGGGGAGGGTGACCGCCCGGGTGCACTGCTTGCCAGGATTATGAAAGGCACCAGGCGCAAACAGACAATCGCGGAAATGCGAAACTCAGGGGGGGAGACACTTACGGAGGAGGCAGACATTCTGGCGGAATTCAGGAGTTTCTATGAGGAGCTATACACCACTAAAACCTCGGGGGTGGAGGATCAAATTGACAACTAAATTGTAAATTGTTGTGTCTTGTAAAGCGCACTGCTACCCGGAGGCCTCGTAGCGCTATAGACCGCTGGGGAACCCGTCCTGGCTTTCCCTGTGAGATAGTCCCTCCTGGGGGGGTCTCCAAGGTGAAACCAGGCATCCCCGGCGTTTGTGTGGGGCCGTTGTGGAGATGAGGCAAGCTAATGCCCAGAGTTGCCGAGTGTGCTCCTTGGTCGGAGTAGGCACCGATGCGAGAATTATCAGTCCGCTGATCCTGGTCCAAGACCCTGCCGCGTCGGGAATCGAACCCTGGTCCCGGGCCGTTCTCTGCACTCGGGTCTGCCGCCTCTAACCAGTGAGCCACACCTCTCCACTACCTCAGCAATATCAGGATGCCATTCCTTGAGAATTGGCAGAGGGCATTCCTGATGTCCCCTATTCACTGCGAGGAGATATCCGATGCGTTAGACACCATGAGAGCGGACAGTGCCCCCGGGATAGATGGTCTGACGGTGGCCTTTTACAAGGCGTACAAAGATAAGTTGCTCCCCCACCTCTCCACCCTCTTTGACGAAATTTGTGAGCACGGCGCCACTATGCCACTCTCTATGCGGGAGGCACTTATAGTCACTATACTGAAACCTGGTAAGCCCAGCGACCTGCCAGGTTCATACCGCCCTTTGTCCCTTCTTAATGTGGACGCTAAACTCTACGCAAAAGTGCTGGCGACCAGGCTGGCACTGGTGGCGCCTGAGTTGGTAGCCCCGGAGCAGGCTGGGTTCATCCCGGCTAGGAACCTCACTTACAATATTCGCACGGTCATGGGAGCCATGCAGCATACTAGGCATGACACCAAAGCCATTGCGGTCTTTCTTGACATGGAGAAGGCCTTTGACTCCGTGGAGTGGCCCTTCATGCGCAAGGTACTGCAGAAGCTGGGGCTGGGAGAGCTCTTCCTCCAACTGCTGGGCGCCCTTTATCACCAGCCCACGGCTAGAGTCAGATTGGGTGATGCAGTCTCGGAGCCAATCTCCATCAGCAGAGGCACGAGACAGGGGTGCCCCCTTTCCCCGCTACTCTACGCCCTGGTGGCAGAGCCACTGGCGTGTGCGATTCGGGAATACCACTCGTATGAAGCCATCAACTACCCTACCTACAAGATTGGTATTTCCACATATGCGGACGACACCCTGCTGTATGTCAGGGACCCGGCCAATAATCTTGCGTCGGTATTGAGGGAAGGTGTGAGGTTCGGCGCTCTCTCCGGACTGAAGGTTAACTGGGCGAAATCAGTCGCCTTCCCACTGACCCCAATCACTGCCCCCTTCGAGATGGACTACCCGCTCCAATGGTCCACCGAGCCGATAAGATATCTGGGCATTATGCTTCACACGGACCCAGACGTCATGCTGAGGGAAAACTACGGGGTTGCATACAGCAAACTCGTGGATGACGTTGAGCTCTGGATTAAGCTCCCGCTGTCTCTGATGGGAAGGGTTGCCTTGATGAAAATGGTTATTCTCCCGAGGTTTCTATTCCTATTCAATAATCTTCCGATTGTCCTCTCGAAAGCCTTCTTCGCAACCCTAAACAAACTCCTGGTGAGATTGGCGTGGGCCGGGAAACAACCTAGGGTGCAATGGAAGGTACTGCAATTACCGTATGAGCAGGGGGGATTAGCTGCCCCGGACCTGGAACGCTATTACAGGTCAGCGCAAGCCTCCCACCTCCACACTTGGATTCATGGCAACCAAGACATTCCGCAGGTGATCCTGGAACGGCTGTTCGCAGACCCTACTCCGCTTCCTGCTACCATTTGTGCCCCCAAAGACCGCAGGGTTGGCGTGCTGGACTCCCTATTGTCCACCAATCACGCATGGCATTCCATCTTGCAGAGGCAAAACAAAGAGCTTATGTACGCTCCCAACATGCCGATACAATGGGCGCTTTGGCTACCAACCTTGGCGGAACCGGGTGTCCATAGGGCCCTACACGAACTGGGCGCACGCACTTTGGGGGACCTATTTGTGCATGGCAAGGTGAAGACGTGGGCACAGATCTCACATCGGAGGGAGAGCTCCACATTGCTTCAACGCTTTCAGTACCATCGGGTTCGTAGCGCCCTATTAGAACTGCTGGGCCCTGACTTGGAGGAACCCCCCGCAGTCCCGGAACTGGTGTATGTCATAGACACCGAATCTCCGAAGAAGCTGATTACTAGGCTATACAGGATAGGACACGAGCACACGGCCCTGCTATACACGAGGGCGCGCTTAGCCTGGCAGACTGACCTGGGCACCCACGTCGATGACGGCATGTGGGCCTACTGCTGTGCGGCCTCCAGGCGCATTTCCCTGAACGGGAGGCACCGTTTGGTCCACTTTAAATTTTTGCAAAGGGTATACCATACACCGGAACGGCTCCACAGGTACGGTCTTCGCGACACCCCATACTGCGAGAGGTGCCAGGCCCAGGCTGCGGACTTCCTGCACTTAGCCTGGTGCTGCCCGGGGGTCCAGAGGTATTGGACCGGCGTATTTGCTGAAATGAGCACTATAGTGGAGTTGGACCTGGCAATGGACCCAGCCCTTGCTCTACTGGGATACACGAAATTGATTCCCGTCTCAGTTAGGAAACTGGTGAGCATGGGAATGCTCCTTGCGAAGCGGGTAGTCGCATTATGCTGGATGAGGGGGCCATTACCTACACTCAAGCGATGGGCTAGCGACATGATGTACTGTAACACGCAGGCGGAAACATACAGTGAGCTCCTTCCGCCCAGAAGTCGCCCCAAGAACTTCTGGGGGTTGTACCAGACCTACTTGTCCTCCAAGCCGGACGGGGATGTCTCGGAGGAGGGAGAGGGGGAGGAACGAGGAAGTGACATGCAAGTGCCACCTGATTGACCTGACCGGGGTGTTCCCCCGCACAACTAACGTTCTACAGGCGGTAGGAGATACCCCATCCCTAAAGGTGTGAGAACAGGGGGGAGGCACTCCGGATTGATGGAGAGCGGTATGCCGCACTAGCTACAACAGGCGATCGTGACGCTTGAGAGCTTACTCGGAGAGCACAAATGGGGGACCAGTTAAGGGGAGGGGGGTGTTTAAAGGGTAGGGGATTGGTTGGGAGAAAAGTTAAAAATGTACTGCTTTGCCCATTTATTCACAATGCACACTACTTTGCAGATGGTACAAGCCTACAGAGGAGGACCTGCCTCAGCTGACCTCCGGCGAGCTTTTTGAATTGGACTCTATGATATTAATGTGTCATCGTATATGTCATTGTTGTTGCGCGGAGACCTACTGCCGGCCCGAGATGGGTTGTAGGCGAGCGATTATTTGTACTTTGTGATGTGCTTTTTCATAATAAATATAATAAAAAAAAGATGAACTATTACGAAATGAAAAAAAAAAAAAAAAAAAAAAACAATGCGAAACGTGAGGTAGATAAGTAGACATTCGTTATTTTTTTCATCATTTAATAATCATTTGAGTTAAAAATATAAGCAATACATGTAAGAGCCACCCTGAGTTCCTACTAAAGGGCTAAATTCATAAAGTCAATGATTTAACCAGCAATTCTTCATAACTTATTAAGACAGTTGGAGGCAAAAGAGTTTTGAAATAAGTACTAACATGCTTATAAGCATATTACAATCTAATCCCTGATAGTTTAAGGGGCACCGTATTTCCAAACTAAGGTACTAACGGTGACATGCATCAAGCGTTTGCGAATTCGCAAATGATGCGAATCGCAATTTCAGAGCAATTGCGACCGCAATTGGCAGTGTTGAAATGCATCAACCAAAGATTTGCGAAAATCGCTAAATAATCGCAAATAAAGAGAAATCGCAAAAAATAAACAGAGAATACAATTGCGATTCCTTATTTGCGAATCGCAATTACCGATTTGCAAATAAGGAATCGCAATTGATATGCATAAAAAATCGCAATTTGCGATTTTCTCAAAAATCGCAATTTTGCACTTGGAAATTAAGAAGGGACACTACCAAGTGGTAAAAATGAAAATGTAACCTGAAACACCTGCAAACCAACAGAAAAAGTATAAAACACACCCACACAAGGCCCCAGAGCACAAAATGGCTGGTCTGTACCTGATGGCGAGGAGGATGCGGCTGCTAGGTGCTCGACAGAGAAGGAGGCGAATCAATGAACGCATATTCAGAGTGCGCGTAACTTTGCTTGGCCAGCAGGACGACAAAATATACGATAAGTATAGGCTGAATGGACAAATGATTATTGATCTAATTAATGAATTGGACCCCATTCTTCAATGCCAGACACATAGGACCCAAGCTATCCCAACGCACGTACAAATATTATGTTGCCTACACCTACTGGCATCAGGCAGTTTTCTGGGAGTAATTGCAGTAGCCGGAGGGGTCTCACAAAGTGCATTATCAAGAATGTTGAAAGCGTTCCTTGATGCCATGATCTCCCGGATACATGCACATATCAGTTTTCCAACCTCAGCCCATGACCTAGCTAAGACTAAGCAGGAATTTTACCAAATTGCTGGCTTCCCACAAGTAATAGGTTGCATAGATTGCACCCATGTAGCAATATGTGCCCCAGCTACACAGGAATATTTGTATCGAAATAGGAAATGCTACCATTCCCTCAACATTCAGGTTGTGTGTAATGCCAAAACCATCATTACAGACATTGTTGCACAATTTCATGGCAGTGCACATGATTCTTTCATCTTCCGGCAAAGTGGCATGCACACCCGACTTGCAAGGGCAGAGTTTGGAGAGGGACATTTTCTAGGTAAATATGTGCTAGGCAGCATTACAAACTTGTCACAAATGCATATCTGAAACATATAGTTGACATATCTTCTTTTGTCACATGTAGGCGACAGCGCATACGCCTTGAGCAATTACCTCATGACACCTTATCTCAATCCTGCAACAGTCGCCCAAAGAAGATACAATGCTGCGCACATCTCAACAAGGAATGTGATCGAGAGAACATTTGGGCTACTAAAGAGCAGATTCAGACGACTACATAAGACAGGAGGAGCTATGAAGTACAACCCAGAGCAATGCTACAAAATTGTGGCAGCATGTGCCATGCTGCACAACATAGCGACGAAGGGAGGCCTGGAAATTGACCTTTCTGACAGTGACTCTGAGGATGAAAACCAGCCACTCCTTCACCAATGTGCCTAACAAGGATCTGACGCAGCAGAAGGACGCAGACGCAGAATTGAGATCACACAAAATTACTTTTAAGGTGAGTAATGATGACACGAAGACAGTATGGTTTGCAAAGTAATTTTTTATGATAACAATATGTGACCTGGAAACAGAGGCGCACTTTAAAAGTGACTTTGGGCACAGTTTTGTTGCCAACAACATTTACTATCACTAAAAAATAAAAATACTTGTGAGTCAGTCATGAGGTCACAATGTGAGAATGGTTCATTCACCATCTCAACAGGATTTGTGCATGTAAGCTCAGCGTTTCTTGCCCCGAACTCCGAGACGCCTCTCGGCAGCAGCATCTTCTTGCCCTAGGCTGTGTGTGGATGTGATGGCAACGCGTTTTGACCGTCTAGCCTCATTCACAATTGGCATTGGTGTATTGATCATGCCTGAGGCACCCTCAGTAACTACATTTGGTGCTGGGATGTTTTCATCACTTGTAGATGCAGTCACCATCTCGACTGTGTTTGTCACTTGCTGTGATCCTGTAGCAACATCACTGTTATCATTGGTCATTTTGGTCTGCATCGTTGACATTCTACGTGACAACATAGCTGTTGCTGTGGCCAGTGTGTTGTTGGACTCCACTTGCATTTGCAGTTGCTTCATGAGTTGTTGATGCTGTGCATTGTGTGCTTTTTGTCCCTCCAACATTACTCTTGTCATTTCCTGGAGACTAGTGGCAAGCAGAGCTAGGTTACCAGACATTTTGGCAATTTCGCCCTTGATTAATCTTGTGTTTTTTGCCTGCAGGCAATGTGACCGAAGCATCTGTCCCTCCAAGCCACCCCATACATCATTCAACTGTTCCACCTGCTGTGGCCTTGGTGCTCTGCGTCGTCTCCGTGTCAACCTTGCATTGGCTCTACGGTGGAAGGATGATCTACTTGTTGCGGAAGTACTTTGTGGGTTGGTGACATGAGGTGCTGCTTCAGCCTCATCATCTGTCTGATAGGGGACCAAACTTTGGACGGGTGTCCTACGTGATTGTGGGACTCGTGATTGGATGCTTTTCGAAGGTGGTGTGTTTTCTGCTTCAGAGGCGCTGCTCAGCTGGATGTCCTGGACATCTTTGTCCCCGGCCTCACCATGTTCTGCATCTGTGAGTTTAAACAGTGCACAACTGCATTAATGTATGCTTATTAGGTTATGTGACTGTTGTAACATGAATAAACATTTATACTTTGGCACACTTACTACACTTTTGGAATTGGTGTTAATTATATGTGTGTCTGTGACTATAACTGCTTGACCAAACTACATCTCCCATGATGCACTTGCTATACCATTGAAAGTGATGTTAATGTTTCACTGCTTGCGTGTGCGCTATGCAGAGCTAACATTCACACTGCTGTGATAGGGGCAATGTACACATGCATTCCTCTTACCTTGGGACGTGTGTGCTGCTCCGGAGGTATCCAGATTCGTCACACCAACAACTGCTTCTTTCTGGATTGTGCTCTCAATTAAATCCTCCATGGGAGTGTTGCCAGTGTGTGGTGGTGTCCCTCCTTCAGTTACTAGTGCAGCCTTCAAGCGGTCTGCGATGCACGCCTTGGCCCTACTGCGCAAATTGTACCACCTTTTTTTCAGTTCGTCGGTGGTACGATGAGTGACCCCAATTGCGTTCACTCTGCTTTGTATCATGAGCCATATTCTCCTTTTCTCCTGCTCAGGCACCTTGAGAGAAGCCTTCCCAAACAGCTTCTCATTGTTGTGTACAACTCCCTCAATCAGGGCTTCAATTTCTGTTTCAGAAAACTTAAGTTTTCTTTTTCTGCCACTTTGAGAGTCCTCAACAGTTTCTACAGGCTCCATTTTGTTTTAATAATCAGACACACTCCTCTCCTGCTCCCAGTACCAGCTCCCTCCTCTCTCTGTGATCCTGGAGTGAAAATGAGGCTCTCAGAGCACACTTCCTGTATCAGAATGAGGCTTGGAGGGCACATTTCCTGGTTCTGACATCATCAATATGCATCAACGTGCGACCTCGCAATTTGCGATATCGCAAATTGCGATTTCGCAATTTGCGATATCGGAAATTGCTATATCGCAATTATTTCTGCGATTTTTAGCGATTCCTTAGAAAATCACAATTTTATTGTTGCATCCCGTTTGGCGATTCCTTATTTGCGATTCCTTAAAAATCGCTAATAGGGAATCGCAAAACGTTTTGTTGATGCATGTCACTGAAAATGCCTTTGACTAATAATTTTAAGACAGTTCTATATCAATGAATCTAATCACTTAAAAATACGATGCATAACATTTCCATAACAAAACACCTTCCACATGGGGGTTGTTCATATCCCTCTCTTGTTCCTCCCTGGTAGGACTTATTCACTATTTGCCATACAGTAAGAATAACAATCATTTGCAATGCAATAGGTCTCGCATTTGTGAGACTTTGAGCTACTGGCATTGTAAATGACAAACCTTTTACCTATGTGTTGGTGTTAAAAACAGTTAAATAAAAGGCATTGCCATTTAGAATGCCAATAGCTTAAAGTTTCGCAAATACGAGACCTATTGTATTGCAAATGCTTGTTACACTCGGGGTGAAAACAAAAAACATCAATCCTGCCATAATACAACCCGTCACTGCCTTTGATATAACTTCAAAGACATTCATTTTTCAGTTTTATATAGGGCAAACTTAGAGCGCTTTACATGAGCACCAGTTACATTACACAAGGCGGGGTATATTCATTTTTGAATCACAGGATGTTGAGCCGTGAGGCTCGAACTGGTTTTCTCAGCTCAAAGGTCAGCTGCTCTAATCCTACCACAACCTCGCTCACAAGAGCCAGTCGTATTTTCAATACTATATATAGCAAAGTCATAGTTGCTGCTTATTTTTCTTATGCAACTTACGACCATTGACAAAGCCAATAGTCCTGGCTTGTTGTAGGTATGATGTTACTTGTGTTATATATCTGGATCAATAGACAGATAGAGCAAAATACCAGTGGGGCGGCATACTATGCTAAGCGCAGATTTTTAGCTTTGTTTTAAGCCACGCCCTTAATTACAGTGGCCACGGGCCTATGATAGACACTCTCCCGGTTTAATCTCTTATTTTGAGTACGGCACATGAGTTTTTCCCCAGCTGGGCCACCCCTTCCATGGTGGCTCCTGCTGCCTCCCGCCCCCTTCATCCTAGTGTCTGAGACTTGAGCTGTGGTTAGCCTGCCCACCCCGCCTCCCCCTGCAGTGACTTTACACCCTGGGCCTTTGAAAGGGGTGTAGGTTGGGACAGAGAACCCCACAGAAGATGGATGGGATTTATTTACCGCTATTCTGGCTACAGAGCGCTGTTTCCTGAAGTGGTGGAGCGAGGGCGGGGGAGGAGTCACGCCAGCTGGAAACCTCAGCTAGAGGTTTACACGTGGGTGAAGTGTCGAGGGGGGAGCGCGAGACATTAGTGTCTGTGTTCTGGGAAGGGACAGGAGGGCGGTGGGCAGAGTCGGATTGGTAACGGGGGCATTCGGGCAATGCCCGAGGGGCCGGGTCCGAGTTCGACGCTGTCTTGTTTTCGTCTGTCAGATTCCTTCTGACAGTGGTGAGTTTTTGGATACCGAGACAGTAGCCTCATTACTCCACATTCATTTCGAATTTTTTAGTCGCTGTTTAGGTTGTCTTATTGATGTGTGACGCTTTGTCACAGTTGAGGTTGTATCACATGGTCAGCTCAGTGATGGGCCGCGGGTAGCGGTGGTGGGTCCGAGTTCCAGCTGAGGGCTGCTTTTATACAGCCTGGGGGGCGATTTGGGCGGTGTCTCTGTTGTTCGACTATACAGCCAGCGGCCCAGTGGGTGTCTGAGTGGCCTTTCTGGAGGGAGATGGGCACTCCTTATCTCCCGTATAGCAGGACCAGGTAGAGGTGTCACCCATTTTCTTTCGCTGGGCCTCCCAATAATGTAGGCATACTGAGCGGGGCAGGGGGCCTGAGCAGAAGTGACCTCACTTGTTGTCAGGTGTGTTTCAGCAGTGATTTGAGGGAAGGCATTATGCAAATGTGGGCCGATTTTTTTATGCGTGCCCGGGCCGATTTTTAATCTCAATCCAACCCTGGCGGTGGGTGAACTGGAAACAACCCTGTACGAAGATCTTTTTTTTTTTTAGAGAACTCAAGATGTCCTGTACTCCGTGGGAGGAGACAGTTCAGTTATGATTATTCCTTTGCATTATGGTGCCTTCGTTTTGCATTGATCCTTCCTAGCCAGTGAAAGTATTTGAAAGGGCTTGTGGCCAGCTCCATTTGTCCCGCCCACCGTAGCTACAGAATGTACCAACGTGGAATAAAACAGACATTTGCCTTACTATCCACATATAAGTGTCCATCTACCTTTCACTAAGCACTGTAAAGCAATATTTGGGTCAATTTACAAGCTTAAGTGTTTCCTTAAAATCTGAACTTCCAAGTATTTACATACCGTTGAATGTTGTTAAATTTCTCAATTCAAATGAAACAAGCATTTGCAATGCAATTGGTCTTGCCTTTGGGACCTTATCTGTATTTAGCTATGCAGCACATTAGCCTGGGTGCTGAAACATCTACTGCTCTTTAACATGGAGGGAAAGTAAGCACCAAACCGCTTGACACGCCAAGTATGGGAACACATGGAGAGAAATATTGCCATTCAGCGGGAAATGGTATAGTCCAAAGCTCTGTTTTTAATATAAAATCAAGGCCTTCAGTGGTCATATCACTGAAAATATAAGGATTTTAAAACAGAATAATTTTAACGGGTGCTCATGTAAGACAATTTCTATGGAATGGAATGTAGAGAATGCTAAAGTAATTCTGGGATTTTACGGACCTCTGCTGGTTGGTTTCTATCAAGTAAGTTAAATGGAGGCAGTTGCCAGAAAAATTAAAAAAAGAAAGTCCCTCAGCAGAAAGCAATTCTGGTATTTTACGGACCTCTACTGGTCCTTTTCTATTAAGACAGTTAAATAGAAGAAGTTGAACAGAAAAAAAAGTCCTTAAGCGCAAGCAGACAAGTCCTAGGGCTGTTCTCCAGAGACCACAAAGTACATACACATACAAGTATCTACTAATATATAAGTACATACTAAAGTATATATAAGAGGCCTCAAATGCTCGTCCTGAAAAGGGTATTAAAATGTACTGGGAAAAACAAAAAGTTAAAGCAAAGTTATGGTTTTGAATTAAAACTGAAAACCACTTCAAATTCGCATGTTAAGGTTAGGACCACAATTCCTAACTTGCACAAAACACACATGCAAACAGCAGTGGGAGTAGGGGTTGGGTTGTCGAAAAAGTGATCATTCGAATGTTAACTTCAGTAGGATTTTTGCTCCTAACCACATAAGAAAGAGCTGAACAATATTGGCATGTAAAATAGAACTTTACTCAAGGAAGTGCCTGTACTTGTTTTGGTATAAATCTATTCAGTAGTTCAAGAAATTAGCATTTAATAAGTGTTACGATCTGGGCACAAAGAGGTTATATTTCAGATATATATATATATATATATATATATATATATATATATATATATATATATATATATGTAGAAGCTCCACAAACGCCACTTCCAGAACTACACAAGAACGGCGAGGCAGGCAGAGAAGGAGACGGACCACGAAATTCACAGGTTCTTGGCTTTATTGCAATATATATATTCCCAAACCAGATGCCCCTGCACGAAGACGCACTCCTCCAGCTGGTAAGTACAACTTTTATTTCTCCAAAGTACAGGGTTAAAGCTCCGGTTTCTTTTTTAATTGCCTGACGCGTTTCAGTGCATTCTCGCCCTTTCTTCAGAGGCGCTTTTGGAACACATCAGTTTTCAGGCTTCTACATTTCCCCAGCGTGCTTCATCAGTTATATTGGCCTCTGGTGTGCCATTTTTTTCAAAAGTTACCATGCATGCCGGGACTTGTAGTCATTCTGCCTAATTAAAACCTCCAGTGGTTGTGTGTATTAAAAGAAAATTCTTTGGAATGACAACAGCCCCCCAGTGGGCCCCAGGACTGAAAACCTGTCCTCAAAATGCATGGAGCCAGCTGCGCCTCACTTAGAATCCCGATTAGTTCAGGTCTGGCGATCGCTTGCGATGTTTTGATGGCAGGTGCGAACTTCCACGGCTGGACTCGCCGCGTATTTATTCCCAAACCAGATGCCCCTGCACGAAGACGCACTCCTCCAGCTGGTAAGTACAACGTTCATTTCTCCAAAGGACAGGGTTACAGCTCCGGTTTCTTTTCCAATTGCCTGACGCGTTTCAGTGCATTCTCGCACTTTCTTCAGAGGCGCTTTTGGAACACATCAGTTTTCAGGCTTCTACATTTCCCCTGCGTGCTTCATCAGTTACATTGGCCTCTGGTGTGCCATTTTTTTCAAAAGTTACCATGCATGCCGGGACTTGTAGTCATTCTGCCTAATTAAAACCTCCAGTGGTTGTGTGTTTCAAAAGAAAATTCTTTGGAACTATAACAGCCCCCCAGTGGGCCCCAGGACTAAAAACTTGTCCTCAAAATGCATGGAGCCAGCTGCGCCGCACTTAGAATCCCGATTAGTTCAGGTCTGGCGATCCCTTGCGATGTTTTGATGGGAGGTGCGAACTTACACGGCTGGACTCGCCGCGTATTTATTCCCAAACCAGATGCCCCTGCATGAAGACGCACTCCTCCAGCTGGTAAGTACAACTTTTATTTCTCCAAAGGACAGGGTTACAGCTCTGGTTTCTTTTCCAATTGCCTGACGCGTTTCAGTGCATTCTCGCACTTTCTTCAGAGGCGCTTTTGGAACACATCAGTTTTCAGGCTTCTACATTTCCCCTGCGTGCTTCATCAGTTATATTGGCCTCTGGTGTGCCATTTTTTTCAAAAGTTACCATGCATGCCGGGACTTGTAGTCATTCTGCCTAATTAAAACCTCCAGTGGTTGTGTGTTTCAAAAGAAAATTCTTTGGAACGATAACAGCCCCCAGTGGGCCCCAGGACTGAAAACCTGTCCTCAAAATGCATGGAGCCAGCTGCGCCGCACTTAGGATCCCGATTAGTTCAGGTCTGGTGATCCCTTGGGATTAAATTGAGCAGTTTGAATTGGTTGACAAACGGACTACACCAGAGTGGAACAATTAAGACTACGACTCCCGGCATGCTGTTCACTAGAGAGCACGTGCCTGAAGGGTATTAAATGTGGCAGTCTATTCACGTTTGCTTCAACTTGCCCCGCCCCATGATTAAGGTGCAGGAGCACCGAAACGCGTAGGGGGACAGAAATTTACCGGGCTAGAAATGCAGCTTCTGCACAATAAAGGTTCTGTTGAATAGCCTCTCGTGGAGTGCATCTCTGAAGCTTGGGGGCGTTTTGGGAGGATATATATATATATATATATATATATATATATATATATATATATATATATATATATATATATATATATACACACACAGACACAAATATAAACCTAAACCTCCGCCAGAACATCACCACCGCTACTCACATCAAAGGACATACTTTGGACCAGTTGTGGTCCTCAAATCTGACCTTAACAGACCCAGATGTCTCCCCTTGTATCTGGTCCGGTCACTACCTCATAACATTTTACATATATAACCTCACTAAACCAAAAATACCCATACCTGAATCTGGATATGTTAGGAGTTGGAACACCATCGATAAAGCCCAATTCCTTGAAACCCTAGCCAACTCAATTCCCATCAGCCAATCCTCCATAGATGGGAATGAGAAAAATCTGTCGGAATGGCTCTTGGCAGCCAGCAATAAACCCGCCCCGCTAAGGAAAATACCATGAGCACGTCATCAGGAAGCTCAGAAATGGATATGAAAAAAGCAAAGCTTACAGTGCGTCAAGCAGAAAGGAAATGGAGAAGCAAATACTCACCTGACGACAAAACTACCTATCTAATAGCCCTTAGAACTTACAAAAAAATTATTTTGACCACAAAGTCTGAATATTTTTGTACGTAAAATCAATCACTTCCAAAAACCAATCAAAGGACATTTTCTCAATAATCAACAACTTATCTAACCCTGACCGAGTAACCTTAAAAACAACACCTTCGCAATCCTTGTGTGACTCCCTGAATAACTTCCTTATTGATAAAATCAAAACCATCAAAGCAGGCATCCCCATTTGCACAAAGCCCACTTGTCAAAACAAACCTAAAACATACAAAGGCTAGAACAATCCCAATGATAAATCAAGAAGTTTTCTCAGACCTACTAACCAAGGTAAAGTCTGGCTCCCCTAGGGATTGCTGCCCCCGTGGATTTAAAAAAAAGCCTTTATGGCCTGCCCAGAACCATGAATGAGTGTGGGTACTGCACACTGTATTTATGTTTTTGACAAGATTAATCCGGTACGAGTGCTACCTTTGATTAGTGCCTGCAACACTTAGTGAAACATGTATTTAGCCTGGCACCTGAAGGCTACCAGGACTCTAGGGTGCACTCTTAAATGAGTTAACTCTTAGTATGCTTTTGACATTCAACTTATTTTTTATTCCATTATTTATATGTTGTGTTTCACCTATGCATCAAACATATTCAAAATAATATTCAAATGACATTCATCTTTTTCAAAATTAAGTGAATTACATCACAACGTAATCAAACAGAAAATACAATATAAAATACATCAACCCAATGCATTTCGGGACCATTAGGCCCCTTCGTCAGGGGTCTACGTAAACATACATAAGGAAAAACAAGGTTAGTAAAGAAGAAGAGAAAAGAAAAAAAAGGAAAAAAGAGAACAAGAGAACTCGTTACTCTCAATGCTTAGAGGTTTCACAGTTATATTGATATTAAATCATTTACAATTTTTTGAATTTAATGAGATTATTACTCTCTTCATTTAGCTTTGGGAGCTATTTATCTGTACAAAGTGCGATATATTCACATTAGTCTAATTGAGACATATAATACAATGCGTGCTTTGCTTAATTTAAAGCCTGCCTATCGTTATTCAGAAGAAAATTTTGAAGATATGCAGCTTGCCTATATTGAAAAAAAATATAAAAATAATGGGGTAACTTATTACTCCATTTAAAAAAACAATATTGAAAATATGTCGAATTCCACCTTTTTATGATTACCTTACGAGCCTATATGTGGCACATTGGTCTCGCTTCAGTGTTCAGGACAAATAAAACTTTTCTGGTGAAAAAAGAAACCAAATTAAAATCTGGTTTGTGAAGAAGTGTTGGTTCATTATATTTACAATGAGCCATTGTTTACCTCTCAATGAAGTATTGGTTACGTCTTTCTTCTCTTTGTATAACCAGCTCCAAACAACCTATCGGGAAGGTGGAGAAGCTTAATTTAGTATGCTTAGTAACTCAAACAAGCTATCTAAAAACCCGTTCACTAACTGTCTGACAATTACTAACGCGCCTATCCAAACAATCCAAAGTAGTTTCTACCTGCGGTCCTAGGCGTGGGCGCTTCGGTTCCGCAGTCTGTGTTGGCAGCGTGGTCTGTAAAAATATGAACCACGTATTAGAAGATTGTTACCGGCGAAGCCGTAAAGATGCTCAAAGGCATTCAATCTTTCTACTTGAACGCTCACGCGTCTTACCGATATGTGCTCTGTCCTGCTGAGTTCTATGCTCGGTGGCTTCCTGTCGTCCACGGACTCGAAGTCCTACATCTATATTGGTCGGCAGTGTTTGCATAAAAATAAATAAAGGACTAGCGTATCTATTTGGGGCGGCCATATTTGAGAGTCTTTGAAGCATGTATGCTCGTGAGTTCGGATCCTAGTGCGGGTTTTAAGCAATTTTAATGGCTATTAATTATGTGATCACGAACAGAAAAAATATTAATTGAAAACCAAAGAAAAGATGAGTAATACAGAAAAAAGAAATCAGAACGGTAGTCATTATGTTATTATGAAAAATAACATGTGGATTTGAAAGGCAATTGCTATGCAACACTCATATGTACAGAAAGATTTTTTTATATGCCTGCCTATTTACAATCTAAATCGTGTGTGATTATTCTATAAAAGATGTCTTATGATGATATGCACATAGAAGCATATCATCATTTTTAGATAGCTTGTTTGAGTTACTAAGCATACTAAATTAAGCTTCTCCACCTTCCCGATAGGTTGTTTGGAGCTGGTTATACAAAGAGAAGAAAGACGTAACCAATACTTCATTGAGAGGTAAACAATGGCTCATTGTAAATATAATGAACCAACACTTCTTCACAAACCAGATTTTAATTTGGTTTCTTTTTTCACCAGAAAAGTTTTATTTGTCCTGAACACTGAAGCGAGACCAATGTGCCACATATAGGCTCGTAAGGTAATCATAAAAAGGTGGAATTCGACATATTTTCAATATTGTTTTTTTAAATGGAGTAATAAGTTACCCCATTATTTTTATATTTTTTTTCAATATAGGCAAGCTGCATATCTTCAAAATTTTCTTCTGAATAACGATAGGCAGGCTTTAAATTAAGCAAAGCACGCATTGTATTATATGTCTCAATTAGACTAATGTGAATATATCGCACTTTGTACAGATAAATAGCTCCCAAAGCTAAATGAAGAGAGTAATAATCTCATTAAATTCAAAAAATTGTAAATGATTTAATATCAATATAACTGTGAAACCTCTAAGCATTGAGAGTAACGAGTTCTCTTGTTCTCTTTTTTCCTTTTTTTTCTTTTCTCTTCTTCTTTACTAACCTTGTTTTTCCTTATGTATGTTTACGTAGACCCCTGACGAAGGGGCCTAATGGTCCCGAAATGCATTGGGTTGATGTATTTTATATTGTATTTTCTGTTTGATTACGTTGTGATGTAATTCACTTAATTTTGAAAAAGATGAATGTCATTTGAATATTATTTTGAATATGTTTGATGCATAGGTGAAACACAACATATAAATAATGGAATAAAAAATAAGTTGACTGCCCAGAACCAGCCATGACCCTCCTAAACCAATCGCTACTCCAGGGATACATACCTGAGGCCTTCTGTAGTGTAGTTCCTATATTCCCAATAGGCTCTGTGCAATGGAATAACATAAACAGCAGTGTAGACGTAGGACTGAGGTCATCTAGGTCTCTACTGACTATGTTAGACTTAATTAGTTTTGCCAGCTAGCTCAGAGGTCACTAGAAACTTTCTCGAATGAATAGGGAGGGGTTAACTTCTCTGATTTAGACAAGAAGGGATTAGCTTCTGACAACCATATAACATGACAACTTTGCTCCCCCAGAATAAGGAGTATATCTCCAGAGTCGTGTGAAAACAATAGACAGCTATTTCACTCAGTCAATCGTGCATGCTTAGTTCTCACCAGAGTGCAGAGAAATAGAGAGACAGGCGTTTTCAATAAAAGTTGTTATTTTATTGAGCAGTCTTCTTTCTCATGCAAGAGAAATGAATTGCCACAATTGCAATACTTATCATGAAGTAAAGTGCGTACAGTAAAAGGAGTATTATGAAATAATACTGTAAAAGCATTGATATTGTTTCTTAGCCATATGATACTTTAAAATGGATAAAATATTTACATACATAAAAACATGACTAACGAACTCAACTGGTGCTTCTAAGATACACCTACCCCGATGTACCTGACCTCAGCCTAATACGTGGGAAGGAGTAAGTAAGTTGCAGTTTTAAGTTAAGTTAGGTTTTTGCCAAGAATCTGAATCAAGATTTCTCCTTAAAGTTTGAATCAGCTCCGTACCTTGGTTATAGAATGAAGGAGGTCTTGTATCTCGTTTCTCAGGACTCGATCTCCCAGTAACCCGCGAGGGTGACTGGAAACACCGGAGCTGGATTTCTCGGCGTGAGGAAAGGCAGCTTCTTTCCCGATGTGTCAAAAAGGGGAGGGACGGCTTCCTTTGGCTCTTGCATCAGCTGGGCTTCGGATAAGTAGATAGCCACTCTGCTCCACACCACCGTGTGTTGCTTAAGGCAAGTGTTGGTATATTTATACCTGGAAGGTGCCGTGTTTGACGTAAGGTTGGACATAAGACGTCAATAAAAGATGTCACTAAGAACTGACTGTTCCTTCAGTGCTCGCAGAAGTTCAATGACAAATCAAAACAAAGACATGGGGAATTCCCAGGTTGCTGGAGGTTTGGGGTGTCGAAAAAACTTGTTGTGCTCTCTAGGAATCTAAGGAAGTAGCCTTGCCGTATTTGGGCTGCGTGGGCTATGACTAAATATGGGTAAGATTCTTATGCCTTCATAAGGACACAGTTTATCATAACCACATAAGGGCATGAATCAGGAATATTTAATTAGGGTCCTAGATACATTCACAACACCCACTCCATGTATAATGTCCATCATTACTAAATACTAAGCAATATATAAACATATAGGTATGCATGTGTTTTCCAACCCACCCCAAAATACAATGGGTGCATTTGAAATCGTATAGATACACGAAAATGAGTATTATACTGTACGCTTTCAAGCAGAGTTATCATTCAGGAAATGCAAATATAAATATTGGCTGAATAAATTGTGAAAATTACATTTATGAAATGGCTCTGAATACAGAAAAAAGGTTGAGACCATTTCATCACATATTCATACAAGATTGCACATGTGCTAGAGGCTGACTCAAAATATTGTCTCTAGAGTCTTTAAAAATAGAAGTTCTGTTCTCTAAGAATAGTCCTACTTTAAGCAGAGTACCATGTGCCAATTTTTTTTTAAATATTTTGGAAATTTGGGAAAAATAATTTCGTTCTCGGGAATGGAGAGAAGAAAAAAATAGTTCCACTGTCTTTTTAGTCAAGTCAAGTCAAGTTTAAATTTGTATAGCGCACTAATCACCCAGAGGGTCTCAAGGCACTTGAGGGAGGGGGGGAACTTTACTTATCGAATATCCAAGTTTTAAGTTGTTTTCTGAAGGAGAGGTGGTTCTATGTAAGGCGGAGGTGGGTGGGGAGAGAATTCCAGGTCTTGGCCGCTAAGTAGGAGAAGGATCTTCCTCCCATGGTGGATCTTTGGATGCGTGGAATTGCGGTGAGGGCTTGATTGGACGATCGTAGTTGGCGGGTGGGGTTGTAAAAGGACAGGCGCGTGTTGAGGTATTCGGGTCCTAGGTCGTATAGGGCTTTGTGTGTGTTCTGTTTATCAAAACTGAAGGCCGAATTCAGAGTTCAGGGAATGCTGTGAGATAGTTTTTTCAAATATTATTCTCGTTGTTAGGGGAGAACATTACTTCTGATAGGCCGGTAAAAAACAGTAGGTGAAAGTTGGGCCAACTCCGAAAAGGTGGAAATAGTGCATATGTGTGATGAATTGCCATCATCGATGTCAGGATCAGCAATGTTCACAGAAGGATGTACCTGTGTGGTGCCACTTTCATCTCATACCTCACCGCCACTTAATCGTAATGGTGAAGTCTCAACGAATGCCGTCATCAGAATAGATAGCCGCTGGGGACAACAGGTTGCATGAGTCGTTACAGGACAAAGCAAAGCGTCGATATCCAATGGTACTGCTGATGGTAGTGCAAGACAAACGTCCAACAAGCATTCTTCTCTGCATAGCAGACATCGAAGCACAGGTAAGATGCAATTTTGCCAAATTGGTCTGAATGAAAGAAACCAGGTAGTATTTAGATCTCTTAGCCGGACCAATCCGAGGACTTAAGTGATACGGTCTCGGTATCGTATTGCTAGGATCGTTTCTTCCATCAATGCCAGAGGTTTGTCTGTGACTTGGCTTGCCATATCGGAGAAGAAGGAACAAAAATAAAATTCCTGCTACGAGTCCCAAAATAAGAGGCAGGCCACCGAAGAGGGAATGCACAAAATTCGGGAAGATGCCAAGAACTGCTTCGAAGGGTGTTAGCAGACCTGAAAAAATTGTCTTAAATACATGTGCGATGCCACTGGTATCTGACATGTTTAAGATTTGACTTAACATTCCTACGAAATGCACCGGGCAATTTGTCGATAATAGTGTATGTATCTCTGCCGTTGTCCTTGCAACTTGCAGGTCATACGTCTGTTTGGACGAGGTTAAAGGCACAGTTGTCTGTAAAAGAATAGACTTCATTCTGCTTAAAGTATCAATTCGAATAGAAGAGATATTCACATAAGGCCATATTGCCACCTCCATGTCTGAATTGCTGTTTGGATACAATACTTGCATACAGCAAATGACCCTGGACGTCACAGTTACGAGATAGGGTTTTCCTGGCACCATTTCACAGCAGCTGTGGTCACTTATTAGAACGTAGCTACCGGTAGAAAGCTGTCTGAAAAATGGCTCTATCTGTGTAGTAGGGGTGCCCTGCAGATGACATGAAAGGTTGTTCGAAGAACCTTCACAGGCCCCATGCAAGTTAATACTTTGACACAGGAGTGTACTGCTTAGTGATTTTCTACAATCATTACCACTAAGAAATACCTCTTTTTTGCCTTCACTGTAACATTTGTGTGTATAAGGTACATTCCAGCTCAATTTGATGTATGCTTTACCCAACCTTTCATAGAGGCCTGCTGGTATATATTTTTGGCAGTATTGAAACTGAAAAGTTGTTATCGGGATTGTAATGGTGCCATGTATTATCCATTCAATGACAGGTCTTTCTGACATTGTCAATGGTAATCTCTCAAGTTTTTCAATGCTCAGTATCGTATAGTCTGATCCTTTTTGTGCCAAACTGATTTGTTTATCAGTAAGGTTAAAGATAGAAAACAATGACGTTGTGTTGATTAAACGCCTTGGCAATTAGCCTGAATGCTTGTTTTGCAACGTCCAACCTAGCTGTACAATAGAACGTAATTGGGACTGGCCATGTTGTAACATTAGCGTGTCCTGCTCTATTATATCAATAGCAGATGATACAATGCTGTCCAGTGAATAGATTCTGGAGGACAGATTCGTTAACCCATTGTCCACTACAGAAAGTGATTTCTCCAATTGATACGATCAATTTCCCGTATTTTTTCAGCAGTTTCAATTTGTTTTAATTTCCAAGCGTCATTGTAAGCTGCGTATATACCGGCGTATATGAAGCGTTTTTGACGCTGTTTGCGAGGTCCCATTATGAAATCTCGCAAGTCAGCACCTTCTTTAAGTAAAGTTAAGTGTTGCTTTATTTCGGGAAGTGTGGATTTCTGTAGCCAGTCAAGGCATAGTTTTCCTACACTATATGTCGTAACTATCCCTGGATGTTGTCTCTGGGAATATCTAGGGTCTGGCCTGTTCTGTTTGAACCCCTGTATTTTGTTCAGGAATCTATTTTAACAGTTATTTGTGTCTATGGGCCAGATCAACCATTTTTTCCAATCAGGATTTGTTCTGTTTTGTTTTAAAATATAGGACACGTCTAACCCCTCATCTGTAGTGGTGTTTCTATCAGGCATAGGTTTTGGTACAGACAGGTTATTTAAATATTTTATCTTGGCTAAACCAAGACAGGTTGTTTGCTGAATTGTGTCATTCAGGAACATTATCTGTTCTGGGATCATGCAGGCTCTGAATAATGCTTCTAGACCTTGTATCTGCCATTCTTTCGTTCCCCAGATGGTTTTTGTTTCAATGTTATTTTTCCAAAACTCGAAACCAAATGTAGACATTTTATCATAAAACTTTTCAGAATAAATTAATTTAGAATTTGTCAGCATGTTTTTAATTCCTGTCTTATTTAACATCTTGAAATAAAACATTTCTGGATCAGTGTGATTAAACCCTGAAAAGTATGGGAATTTTTCATAAACGTTTTTGAACTGCCTTTTGGTGGAGTTGGACAATGTTCCCACTGATTATAAGTAAAAAAAATTCTAGGATTCGCTGATGGTTTATCGAAAGTGATTAGTCTTTCAATTTGAACCTCTTGGATTGTAGCAAGATTTGGTCTTCTGCTATTTCTTGGGAGTCCACTGGGCCTACTACTTATTATTGGCCACATGATTGTGGTTTCACCAGGTCGATGGATACAACTATGTTCTCCCTTTAACCAGCAAGTGGCGGTAGTACTACTGATCTTGTTCCGCTGACAGCTAAGACAGGTACTGCTTTTCTGTAAGAAGGACCAAATTCCTTCTTCACCGCGATATTTTCTCTGACCAGATCCCCAATCTTTGGAATCCAGACAGGTCTTGCTGTGACAGTGGGTTCCTCAGTGGTTGTTGGCTTAGACTTTATGTTACTTAGGCTTTTTCTTGTTTCATTCAAGTCCTGTAAAACAGCCAAACGATCTTTGATATCAAAGGTTTTTTCTTTTACCACTGAAGTTTGACAATCTAAATCCTGGATTTTCATTCTAGTGACGAACAATAGCTCGTATGGAGTGAAACCCTTTAGAGAATTTCTGGGCAGATTGTTAAGACTATGTTGGACACTTGTTAGATGTTTGACCCACCCATCACCCGAACCTAATACCCTCGCTGTTATAGATTGCTTTACGTCACGGTTTTTTCTTTCCACAACCACATTTCCCTCAGGATGGAAGGGAGAAGAGTACCGCAATGCAATGCCCATGCTGCTCATGGCCTCTTTGTAAGCTTGAGAGCTAAACGCAGGACCCTGGTCAGAATGGAGCATGCCAATTGCGTATGTGCCGATAAAGACTCGCAAATCTTTTATAACAGTTCTGGCGTCAGCCGTACGCTGGGGCCACATCCTTAGTGAATCTAGTCTTAATATTTATGGGGCCGCATTTGTCCGGTCGGACGTCTGCGCATAAATAGCCTGATGCTATCTAATAGTGGTGTCTGTGCTGGTGCCCAGCTCCGGTACACAACTGCGATCTCTGTTGCAGTCCTCACAATTCATTGCAAAATTGTAAATTTCTACGCTGATCCCCGGCCACCAGTATTGTGATTGTAATTCTATCAGAGATTTCAAGATCTCTTGGTGCCTCAGAACCAATCCCATGAGTGCTTCTTGTATCAAGAAGATTCTCCGGTTCGTGTTTGGAATTACTCTATCCCCCACTCCAGGGATTCGAGCAAACGGAACGGAGTTCGCATCAATTATGTATGTATTATTGAGTGGATAGTTGAGAGGTAATGCTGCATTGTGGCCTTTTAATGAGGCTTTTACTGCCAGCGTGGTTTCTCCATCTATTTGTTTTTCTGAACGCTTTTTAGTGGCTACGGATGCCGGTTGACCAGCTACCGCTGTGGCTCTATCAGCCAATGAATTCCCTGCAACGCGAACGCTATCACGTTGATGACTCAGTGTATGTATCACGGGAGTCTTTTGTAGTTCTTTCTTTAAAAGAACTACTTGTTCCCAAAGCTTTTTATGCTTTATTGTGGCACCTGTGTCATTTTTGTAACCGTTTTGAATCCAAGTCTGCATGTTCTTATTGTAAGATTGTACGCAGTAATGTGAATCGCACACTATTAGTGTGGGGAATTCGCGATCAGCATTTTCAAGCGCCATCTTTAGAGATCTTATTTCAGCTCGCTGAGCTGTACAGTTTCTGAATGATTAGGTTTTAGTGACCATTGGTCTAAATTTACCTAAGCGCCAACGACCTTTAACGATCGCGCACGCATTGTTGTAAATTTGTTTTTCCACAACAAAATGTTGTGCAGGTCTGTCTGTGCAGATTACACAGGTGTATTGTTCGAGAGGCAGGATTTCGGTAGGCAGAGGATATTCATATTCATATTCCAGATTTTCTATTTTTTTCATTTTCGGATCAAAATAGTGTTTCACGTTTTCTGTAGTAAGAGAATTTTCCCATTGTATCCATTTTGGATCTAATGCCACAGCATTTAGATTGTGTGGGCTTGTTAATGCCTCAATGGCTGATTCTGCTGTTAAAACAGATATTCTCTTGCCTTGGGCTAGGGCTCTTTCTCTTGCTACAGCAGTTTGAACCGCTGTCAGAATTTTGTTCTGTAGAACTGAATTTCATTTCAGCTTGTGTGTACAAATGTGATTTGTAAGCTATTGGCACCGTTTCAACCTCATTAGAGGTCAGGTATGTGAATCCGCATCTTCCTGGGATGACTTGGATTACAAGGTTGCATTCGTTTGCAGTTTTGTTTTAGTTAACATGTCTGTCTGTAATGATCTCAAGATTTCTGTGTGTTTTTGAGTCCAATTATTCGGTTTGAAATCAGGTCTTATTAATTCGTAGAGAGGTTTAACCCTCTCTGCATAATTTAGAATGTATGTTCTTCCGAAATTCAGAAAACCTAGTATTGATTGTAAATTCTTCAGTGTTTTAGGTGCTTGGAGTACTGTACATTTCTCTAAGAAATTGTCTGCTAGGCTTTTTCCTTCACTTGATAATTCATATACTAAAAATAGGACAGTTAGATGGGCTATTCTTGACTTTTTAAAGTTTAATTTGTAACCTTCTGATGCGATTCCAAGTATTATGGTGTTCACTCTTTTCAAGTGAGTCTCCAGGTCATCGTCTGTAAGATAGATGTCATCGACATTGGATAATGCCTCATCATCATACATTTGTAGTAATTCTGTTACCCTTGCTGAGAATAATCCTGGGCTATTCTTGAATCCCTGTGGGAGTCGACAAAATTGTTTTTGCGACCCCATTATTGAGAAAGCGGTCAAATACCTGCTTTCAGGTGCAATGTTTTGACAGAAGAATCCATTAGAGACATCTAATGTCGTTTTATATTTTTTGCGCACAATGTTATTTATTAGTGCTGCACTGTGTGAGTTTTGGACTGCAAAAGTTTTACAGCAGGAGCTTAGATGTCTGTAGTCCAAAACTAGACGATATGAATCATCTGGCTTGGAGACAGCAAACAAAGGATTGTTCATTTGTGAGGTGCATATTTCAATCACCCCTTGGTATTCAAGTTGATCTAAGATCTCCCTGACTTGCTTTTTAGCTTCTTGTTTAACTGGGTACTGCCTTTGTGCAGTAGGTTGATTTTTTAACTGGATTCTGTGGGGAGGAGAATCTTCATCCCATCCTACATGATTTTTATATAAAGCAAGGGCTTGGGCCACTGCCCACTTTCTTGTGTATTTTTTATGAATAGGGATATGATTTGAGAAGGCAGGCATAATCATTTCTTCGCCATGAGGGCACTCCCTGACAAACTCTGGTGGGCAGTCTTTTTCAGCTAACAGGATATCATAACCTTTAGATAGATTCTCCCAAAAGAGACCTTTTATTTTCCTAGTTTTATCTCCCTCTATATGTAATGTTATTTCATATACTTTATGGGGCACGCTAACTCGCATGTCTGCAGTTTCCACCTGAATGTATTCATTCGTGTCCACTGTCTCCAAAAGATTCATCAGGATCTTGCGAGCTATGGTCACTTCTGCTGCGCTGTCTAGCATTGTCTGGGCCCACTCTCGTTTTTCAGTTGTGTCCTCAGGATTCTCGGCATGTTTAATTTTAATACTTGCTACCTTCTTTCTGGGAAATAGTGATTTTTTACTTTGATGAGCAGGTTCTTTGTCTTTGGACTTGACGTGCTCTTCCTTGTGTTCTGACCGTCCTCTTCTTTCCGATTTCTGTGAGGAAGTCTGAAAAGATCGAGAGGGACGTGTATATCAATATCTTGATATCTGTCAGGTTTTCTTAATTTATCCCTATCTCTAAGGTTGTGTCTTTTTTCAGAGGGCTCCCTTTGGGGAGACTTGTTTCCTTGGTCCGGAGGTCTATTTCTCAGTTGGGGAGACCTTCCTCTGGACTGGAATTGTGTTTCTCTGGGAGTGGTTTGTTTATTACCCTCTCACTTTTTTTTTTGGGAGAATTGATATTGTTTTTAATAAAGGTTTTTTCAGGATTTTCAATTAGTTGGGCTAGTCGGTAGGTTGTACCGTCAAGTGTAATTTGAACTAAATCTCTATATGCTGTTGTTGATTCTTTTATTTTAACTAAGAGGTCTTCGTTTGACATTGTTTCAATGTCTGGGTGTGGTGTGTAGCTGGCTAGAACCGACCACGTGGCTCCCGGTCTTCCTAGTGGACCGAGCCTGGTAATGTGATTTTGATGTTTTAGGGTGCCATTAAATAAGAGCAGGTGCTCTTGGTATGTTAGTGGAATTTCAATTTCCTCGAAAGGAGAGTATTCCTCTGGAGATTCCGCTATTTTATAGTAGTGGAACTCACGTGTTACAGCATGTGCTGCTGGAAAAGTCATCCAGGAATAAAATACCTCTGTCTGCCGATACTCATGTGCCCCTACCACAAATACAACTGTACCACTTCTTGGTGATACTCCATTTTCTATAAGTTTTATAGTTATGGTTTTTCTTATATTGACCGGGATGAGTATTGCATCCTGGTCGTCTTCATTAAACACTGTAAGGTCTGCACCCGGTTGATTCGCATCTACTGCGGCTTCACCGGTTTCGTTGTTGTCGCCGTGGTATGACATTGTTTAATGTGTGTTTCTTGCAGAGCAAGTTTCAAGGAAACAAAGATAAGGTGCACAATATTTTGGAACACTGTATCCTTCAACGTTGACTATACCGTAAACTAATACATAGGCTTCTCATCCTACTAAGTTTCGGCGGATATTAACCTTTCACCCACTCCAGACGTCTATTGGAGTTTTTACGGGAAAAAAGGGGTCTGTGTGAAAAAGCCCGACTGAGTTACTCTAGTATCTTGCGTTAGTTTATCGCCTTACCAAACGTTGGGCGCCATGTAGTGTAGTTCCTATATTCCCAATAGGCTATGTGCATTGGAATAACATAAACAGCAGTGTAGACGTAGGACTGAGGTCATCTAGGTCTCTACTGACTATGTTAGACTTAATTAGTTTTTCCAGCTAACTCAGAGGTCACTAGAAACTTTCTCGAATGAGTAGGGAGGGGTTAACTTCCCTGATTTAGACAAGAAGGGATTAGCTTCTGACAACCATATAACATGACAACTTTGCTCCCCCAGAATAAGGAGTATATCTCCAGAGTCGTGTCAAAACAATAGACAGCTATTTCACTCAGTCAATCGTGCATGCTTAGTTCTCACCAGAGTGCAGAGAAATAGAGAGACAGGCGTTTTCAATAAAAGTTGTTATTTTATTGAGCAGTCTTCTTTCTCATGCAAGAGAAATGAATTGTCACAATTGCAATACTTATCATGAAGTAAAGTGTGTACAGTAAAAGGAGTATTATTAAATAATACTGTAAAAGCATTGATATGGTTTCTTAGCCCTATGATACTTTAAAACGGATAAAATATTTACAAACATAAAAACATTGACTAACGAACTCAACTGGTGCTTCTAAGATACGCCTATCCCTATGTACCTGACCTAGGCCTAATACGTGGGAAGGAGTAAGTAAGTTGCAGTTTTAAGTTAAGTTAGGTTTTTGCCAAGAATCTGAATCAAGAATTCTCTCTAAGGTTTGAATCAGCTCCGTACCTTGGTTATAGAATGAAGGAGGTCTTGTATCTCATTTCTCAGGACTCGATCTCCCAGTAACCCGCGAGGGTGACTGGAAACACCGGAGCTGGATTTCTCGGCGTGAGAAAAGGCAGCTTCTTTCTCGATGTGTCAAAAAGGGAGGAACGACTTCCTTCGGCTCTCGCATCAGCTGGGCTTCAGGTAAGTAGATAGCCCCTCTGCTCCACACCACCGTGTGTTGCTTAAGGCAAGTGTTGGTATATTTATACCTGGAAGGTGCCGTGTTTGACGTAAGGTTGGACATAAGACGTCAATAAAAGATGTCACTAAGAACTGACTGTTCCTTTAGTGCTTGCAGGAGTTCAATGACAAATCAAAACAAAGACATGGGGAATTCCCAGGTTGCTGGAGGTTTGGTGTGTCGAAAGAACTCGTTGTGCTCTCTAGGAATCTAAGGAAGTAGCCTTGCCTTATTTGGGCTGCGTGGGCTATGACTAAATATGGGTAAGATTCTTATGCCTTCATAAGGACACGGTTTATCATAACCACATAAGGGCATGAATCAGGAATATTTAATTAGGGTCCTAGATACATTCACATACTTCAAAGAGGCGTCTGTCATCCCCCTCCTGAAGAAACCAGGAGCAGATCCCGGAACTCTCACCAACTACCGTCCTATCTCACTGCTCCCCTATATGGCCAAACTACTTGAAGCCCACGTAGCCAAAAGCCTTTCCACCTTTCTTGAGCAATCAGATTACTTAGACCCTCACCAAGCAGGGTTCCGCCCAACTCACTCCACTGAATCAGTTGTATTGGCAGTTCTGGACTCTCTGCCAAAGAAAGCATATGGAGGCGCTCCCCAAGCCCTGGTGCTGTTGGATCTCTCTGCCGCTTTTGACACGGTCGACCATAACATCCTGGTCGACCGTGTCAGGGATGCAGGAATCCAAGGTTCGGTCCTGGAATGGATAAACTCCTTTCTTACCAACCGTTATCAAGAGGTCCGCCTGGGAAACTTCACAACCCCTAAGATTAAGAACACGTGTGGTGTTCCCCAGGGCTCATCTCTCTCCCCACATTTATTTAATCTATATCTCCACCTCCTGATCCATGCACTAAAAGAAAGGAAAATCCAAACCTTCAACTATGCAGACGATTTCCAACTGATACTACCGATCAACGACTCCCCTAACACTGTCCTTGAATTCCCGGAAACCATGCTGTTCATCCGTGATTGGATGAACAGCAACCGCCTTAAATTAGACCCGGATAAAACGGAAGTGATCCTCACAGGAGGCGCACTGAACCCATGGAGCTCCAACTTCTGGCCTAAAGAACTTGGTCAGCCACCCACCCCCTCTACATCCGCTGAAACCTTGGGAGTCATAATCAATAAAGAACTCACCATGAAAAATGAAATTGGGTCAGTGATCTCAACATGCTGCTTTCAACTTAGGAAAATAAGAAAAATCAGTAGGTTCCTCACTCAGGAAGCGAAAATACAGGCAGTTCTCGCATTGGTGATATCAAACATCGACTATGCCAACTCTCTTTACCTTGGCATCTCGGCCTATCTCACCCACCGCCTCCAAATAGTTCAAAACCAGGCGGCTAGGCTTATTGTTCAAGAAAACAAGCGTCACCATATTACTCCTCTTCTCAAGAAACTACACTGGCTCCCAGTATCCCAGAGATGCGCCTTGAAGGTAGGATGCATTATATTCGAATCCCTGAACAGTAAGAGCCCAAAATTCATTAACAGCTCGATCAACAGATACATCACCACCCGAAATCTACGATAAGCCCACATGCACCTCCTGACTATACCATTCTTCAGGCTAAAACGTGCTGGGGGGGCTAGGTTTGCCATCCTAGGCCCCAAACTCTGGAACTCCCTGCCACTATACAAGTAAAGTTTAACATAACATAACATAACATATACATATTACCTACTGGCGGTCGCCGGTAGGTAGTTATAGTTAGGACCTAGTTTCCATGGGAAGACATTTTTTTGTTTTGCTTATAACTTTGGCGTTGTTTGATGAATCTTCATGAAATTTTCAAAACTAATTCTTTGTTCATATCAGCTCCTATGTTGAAAGGTTGGGGGTGACTTGTCAAGGGGGGGACTGAGAAAAAAGGGGGTCCCAAAACGTGTTTTTTCCATGTTAATTTCCATAGGAAACTTTAGATAAGGCTACAGGTCGAACGGGTGAATGGAATTACCCCACATTTGGCGTGAAGAAGGGTCTTGGTCTATTTGGTGTAAATCGGTTCAGTAGTTTTTGAGAAATATCAAAATTTACAGATATCGATATTTGGGAATTCTGCCATCTGATTGGCTGAGGTGTTACAAGCACGAGCTTGCTGCTTATTGGCTGCAAGCGCTGCGAGCGTTTGCAACTAGGAAGTGTTGACCGACATTTTGTCATTCCGTTGAAGCAAGTAAGGGGAAAAAAGGGTGAAAAAAGTAGGAAAGAGGAGGGGAGGAGCACTGTAACCTCTGTGGGGTGTTTATGGTGTGCTATAGAGGGGGTGAGAAGTAAAGTATTCACTCCTACCAGATATAGTGAGGTATTGTGTAAAATCTGATGCTGGTAAGGTGAGCTGGTGCGGGACTCGGAGATTAAAGTGTGAGCCCAAATTGTGTGTCCTATGCTGTGAAGTCATGTGCCGTGGCCGCTGACTACACCTGTTGAAGTAGTCTTAGCATGTGTTTATACCTACTAGGATGAACTACTATCCCCTACTGGTCTGAAAGTCCTGGGGTACGGAAAATATGTGAGGTACTGTCTAGCGTCTCATGCTGCTAGGCTGAGCTGCTGCCGGACTCTGGGATGAAAGCGTGAGCCCAAACTGTTCGTCATATGCTGTGAAGTCATGTGCTCCGGCCGCTGTGCCACATCTGTCCAAGTAGTGTCGGCATGTAGTTATACCTACTTGGAGGAACTTTTGTTTCGAACATTGTAACTTGTGTATGGTGCTTAGGGGGTGTTATATAGGGAGTGCGAAGGTAAATTTGCGCGTATCAAATGAATTCGGTATTTGTAAAGTGGAAAGCACTGACTCCTACAGGTCTGCTGGTGCTGGGGGCGTAAGCTGAGGTGCTGCTGGAGTCGGATATAAAGCTGATGAACTACCGAACCCTATTGTGAACTTTTAACCTGCATGTGCCGTTAAATGTTTAATAAAATGTTGCGAAACTATATCGTTAGGTTAAAAAAAATGGGGGAACATAACCTGCAGGTGTCGTAGAATGTTCCAGAAAGTGTGGTGATAAAATAGGTTGAACTTCTGACCTGTATATGGCGTGGAATATTAAGTAGGTTTTCGTATTGAAAATCTAAAATTAACCAATGGAGATAAGATTTGGAATGCCGTTGAAGTAATGAAGTATTCTGATTTGCTCTTTACATGTTTTTTTGGGTGGAGCGACAGAGAAATTGTGCCATTACTGGTTCCATTCTTGATGAAAGCAGTGCATTACATGTACTGTGTGACAAAGAAAGAATTATATACATGTGTGATATTTGCAATCTGCATACCGACTACAACGTTGAGGTAGAAATGAACAAGGTGTGTTATGTGTTCTGTAGTAGTGATTAAGTATTTGAGGTGAAGTTTTTGTTTGAAAGTATTTTTTATTTCAAAATAATATAGTGTTAGTAAAGTGTGGTGTTTCATATTGGTTATAAAATATGCATAAAGTTTGACCTGTTGTTAAATAATTACTTTATATATGTTTAGGAATTTTTCACAAAGAAGAAGTGTAGTTTGTCTTCTTTGAAGGACTGTATGGTTTTGAAAATGAGGTACAGCGTTAATTTGGGTTTGCTAATGTATTCGGGCGAGATGAACAAAATGTCCCAAATGATACTTTTTGTGGAAATACGGGGGTGGGAGGGGGGTAGGAGATGTATGTGTTTTTAAGTTAAAAGCGATAATACGAAACCCAGAACTGTTATCCTGGCAGGTTGTGGTCTCATTTTTGACAGTGAGAGGTAGATTTGAATGTAAGTTGAGGTAGGTTGTTGTACTGTGAGGCCGTCAACAGTATTTGGAGATTACCTGGAGAGGAAATAGAGATAGTAAAAGTGATACATTCCTTTTATATGTAAGCATAGTTTGAATCATTTGATCATAGGTTGAGATATAATATGAACATGGTTTCTGGTTTGCATTTGGGTATAGTTAATAGTTTTAGTAGTTTCTGACTAGTGAATAATAAAAAGATAGATATACTAAAAAATATGGTAATAAACGTATTAATGATTGTCTGTTTTTATGAAATAGAAGTGGTTGGGGAGTGCTTTAGAAGATATGTTTTATAAATGCGTGAGAGATAAAAAAGAAATGAAAATATGTGGTATATTTTCTGTATGACTTTGTTGATATTAGTAAAGTATATGTGATTATAAGTGAAACTATTTGTCAGGCTGTGTCCCTGTGCTGGATATACATACGTGTTGAAGTGGTCCGGGTTTTACCGGTGCTCAGCTTCACTATCCCTTTAGAGACACTCGTCAATTTTTTCATTCCATTTACTGTCTTTAATATAGATACAATAAAGGGACGGTATATCAAAAGTTTGGGAATTACAACTTTGTTTACTCTCCCCATCCCCTGCTATACACTCGACAGAGTGTTTAAACGACTTTAGTAACATATAGATGGCTAGCTAGTAAAGGTGGAGTAGTTCCACTGAGCTCATTTACAAACTGTGCTATGGGATGGTTTATTTTTTACCCTCCAATTTGCATGTTTGAATACTTTTTGGTGATAAGTGTTCTGGCAGACATCTGTTAAAATGTACCCTGTGTATGGGTATAGTGACGCTACTAGGAATGGTGGGGGTTTCTGTTTGAATTTGTACGGTTAACCAAGGGCAGAGTGGGTGTGGGGGAGGTGGGTATGTTGGTGATTAAAACACAGACTTTAGTAATGTGCAGATGTCGAGCTACTAAAGGTGAAGTAGTACCACTGCGACTATTTATACAGCGCCCTATGGCATGGTATATGTTTTACCTGCAAATTTGCATGTTTTAATACATTTTGCTGATGAGCGTTTCGGGAGACATCTGTTGAAATTAGGCCTCTGTATGGCTATAGTGGCGCTTCTATGTTTGCTTGGGCTCTTTCTTTTATTGAGTAAAGTTAAGCAAGGGTGGGTGTGGAGGTGGTGTAGTGGTACTGCGACTATAAACCGTCTTATGGTATGGTACATGTTTTAGTTGTAAAATAGCAGGTTTTAATAGCTTTTACTGATGAGCGTTCCGGCAGACACCTGTTGACATTAAGTCTATGTATGGCTATAGTGACGGTAACAGGAGTGCTGGGGTTTGTTGTTTGATTTTGTAAGGTTAAGCAAGGGCAGAGGTGGGGGTGGGATAGGTGGGTATGTTGCTGATTATAACATAGACATTTGTAATGTGGACATGGGTAGCTAGTAAAGGTAATGTAGTGCCACTGGGCCCATTTATAAACCTTGCTATGGGATTGTTTATGTTTTACCCACCAATTTGCATGTTTGAATACTTTATTGTGATAAGTGTTCCGGCAGACACCTGCTAAAATTTACCCTGTGTATGGGTATAGTGGCGCTACTAGGAGTGGTGGGGTTTCTGTTTGATTTCGTACTGTTAAGCAAGGGTGGGGGTGGGCATGGGGAAGGTGGGTATGTTGGTGATTAAAACACAGAATTTAGTAACGTACTAAAGGTGATGTAGTACCACTGGGAGCACTTATAAAGCGCCCTATGGCATGGTATATGTTTTACCCGCAAATTTGCATGTTTTAATACGCTTTGCTGATGAACGTTCCGGCAGACAGTTGTTGAAATTAGGTTCCTGTATTCCTATAGTGGCTCTACTAGTGTGGCATCCTGGTCCCGTGTGTCTGTGCCTCATGACATAGCTGCGCTGATGTCATGAGACACTGGATTCTCAGATGGAATGTTATCCTTTGATGAATAAGCAGTTGCTATCCTACTTTATTGCTGGCTGGATGTTCACCTGTGGATGGGATCTATTCTTCAAATAAACCTCTACTTTTTACCTTTAATTTGTGGAACCTTATTTTACATTTGGCGACGCAGGATGGGAAGAAGATAAGATCTCAACACCTATCTCAATTTTTTTTTAAAAAAAAGAAAAAGGGATTTGTTCCTTTGGAAATTCCTGGATACCTGGAACAACTTGAGATACTTTGGTGGCATTCAACTTTCAAAATGGAAGACATTTGAATAACCTTGGACTGGATTTTAGGACTGGATTTTAAGACAAAAGAGACTTCTATTTCCACTTTCAGGGTAAGAAGAAGAATTCAACTTAATTTTTAGCAAGGAAACAAAAGCACTGTTAACTTTGTTGGGCTTTATTGGCTTTTTAATTACTGCATCGGACACTTTTGCGCCTATTTTTTTACAGCGCATTCGATCTCTGCAACTTGCATTTTTCGAAACAGTGTCCTACCTTTCAACGTCTTCGCAAGCGTCTCCTCGAGCGAGCGTCTCCTCGAGCGAGCGTCCCCAGGAGCGAGCTGCCTCTTCCAACAGAACGCCATTGCCAGAATCTCGAAGCTTTGAAAAACAAACATCTTGCTTCGCTTCTTGACTCTTCGCAAAGCCGGCCGGGAGGCACGCAAACGTGCCGCAAGGCACCCTGGGAGCCACGCAAACGTGGCCGCCATCTTGGATTGGTGAATTCTTCGGTTTCCACTTCACATTATACGCGTTACTCTCTAATCGCGTTATGAACATCGCTGGTCATCGCTATTCTTCTATTTTACCCTGAACTCGTTTATTATCACATTTATGTGTACAAAATTTGCCAAGTTCTTTTTCAACGATTTAAAGGTACTGTTTTCTTAATCCTTTCTCCTGACACACTCACTGGAAACTTCTGTTGTGTATTCTACCACTGTGACACACACACATTTTAGACAAGCTGTTGTGTGTCCTGCTAATTGCTGTTGTGTGTCCTACCACTGTGACACACACACATATTAGACAACCTGACATTAGTCAACCTGTTGTGTGTCCTACTACTGTGACACACACACATTGTAATTTGATACACTTACTTGGAACTGACTTTGTGTGTTCTACTGTGACACACACACATAGTAGACATCTCTTTTCTTATTTTCATTTTGTGCTCTATTTTTTTTTTATCTAACAACAATATGCAAAATGTCACTGCTCCCCCTTTCTTTTTGTCCTCACCTGGGGATCCTCCTATTAGATGGAAAAAATGGCGTAAAGTGTTTGAAAGGTATGCAAGGGTGTGTGGTTCTAGCTTGAGTGCTGAAAGAAAGACAGCTCTACTTTTACACTGTTTGGGGGCAGAGGGACAAGAGGTATTCGATCATTTGCCTGACATTGATGACGGTAGTTTAAATGAATATGAAATTTGTATTGCAAAACTGGATGAGCATTATCTTCCTAGAGTCAGTACAATTTTAGAAAGATATCATTTTGGGCGAAGAACACAAATGGAAGAAGAAACGATTGAGAACTATATTACAGCTTTAAGGAAACTTGCTTCCTCATGTAAGTTTGGAGCAAGTCTTGATGAGCATATTAGAGATCAGTTCATGCTTGGGTGTTATATTGAAAAGGTGAGAGAAGAATTGTGGCAAAAGGATGAACCTTCTTTAGAGGAAGTTCTTACTATCGCTAAGAGGATAGAGCATTCTATGAAATGTGTAGAAGTCATCAAAAAGAATGGTGACAACAAAACTACTAAAGAAACTGTGAATGTTGTGAAATCTACTGCTAGAACAGGTGGAAATCAGCAAAAAGACTCTAGAAATGAAAATGTTTCGAACAAAATTCCTTATAAAAAAAAGGAGAACAGTTTGGATTTCTCCCAAGTAAAATGTTACAGATGTGGTAAAATGGGGCATTTTGCCACAGATAGACAATGTCCAGGTTGGAAAGCTTATTGTAGTAAGTGTAAAAAGAAAGGACACTTCACCTCATGTTGTAAAGGGGGAAACTATAGAGGTAGAGTGAATGAAATATTTTATGATTTTGAAAATGAAGATAATCTGGATGAACACCTAGATTGTGGACAAATTTATATTCAAACTGTAAGTGCTGAGGAAGCAAAGAATTCCCCTTGTGATGAAATTTTGGTGGAAGGTTATCCCACCAAAGTTTTGTTCGATTCTGGGGCAAAAATTACTATTGTAGCAAAAGATTTTTTTTTGAGTAAGTTGGGACATAAACTTGAGCTCTCACGCCCCGATATAAGACCATTTGGTTATGCTGGTCAACCCATTAAACTACTTGGGGTTTTTGAAGGTATGATTAAGTATAAGAATAGGTTGGCCAAGGCAAAAATTTATGTTTCTCAAAAAGGAGATAGCATAATAAGCTGGTTTGCTCTCAAAGATTTGGGTGTTATGCTTGATCCGAACTCGACACCTCCCATTCTTCTAAAACAGCCCTTTCCCTGCACACCTCAAATTGTTTCATTAGTTTCTCATGATTTCACTAGTGAACTGAAAGCCAAATTTCCTAAAGTTTTTTCGGAAAATTTGGGATGTCTTAATGACTATTGTCATCGTATCATCTTGAAGAAAGATGCTGTACCTGTCTGCTGCAAAGTGCGAAATGTACCTGTAGCAGTCAGAGAACAAGTTAAAGATGAACTTGATAAGCTGGTCAAGGGAGGCATTATAGAAACAGTAGAGGGAACGGAGTGGGTTGCCCCGATTGTCGCAGCCAAGAAATCGGACAACTCTCTCCGTCTCTGTGTTGATTTAAGAGAACTCAACAAGTGTGTGGTTACTGATCATTATCCTCTACCCAAGATTGCGGACATGCTTATGCTACTTAAAGGTGCTAAAATTTTCAGCACCATTGATCTAAGGTCCGCGTACCATCAGATTAGGTTGGAAGAGGATTCGAAAGACCTAACCTCTTTTGTGACACCTTATGGCACTTTTAGGTTCGTTAGACTACCATTTGGTTTGGTGTCAGCCGCATCGGTTTTTCAGAGGGCGTTAGAGAAGGTCTTAAAAGGATTACATGGTGTCAGAGTCTATCAGGACGATATTCTTGTGTTTGGCATAGATAATTCTCAACATGATTTTAGGTTATTTGCTGTTCTAGGAAGGTTGTGTGATGCAGGTTTGACTGTCAAGATTGAGAAATGTAAATTTAGAAAAACTTCCATTGATTATCTAGGTCACACTATTACAGAAGGAGGAATTTTGCCTAAGGAAAACCTGATCTCTACCATTTCCAAGATGTCTCCCCCACAGAACAAGGAAGAGTTGATGAGTTTTTTGGGACTTGCTGAATATTATAGCAAGTTTGTGAAAGACTTTGCCTCTTTGTGTGCCAATATGAGATATTTGTTGAAGAAGGGTGTAGATTTTATTTGGGGAGAGAAATGTCAGCACGAGTTTGAGGTCGTCAAGGAGAGGCTAGCTTCTGCTCCGAAATAGAGCAGTTTTGATCCTTCTGAGAAATCTATTTTGATTACTGATGCAAGCCTGAAAGGTTTAGGTGCGGTGCTTGTACAGAAATTTGAAGGCATTGAGAGGGTCATTCTTTTCTTGTCGAGGAGTTTAAAGGGAGCTGAAACTCGATACTCAGTGATTGAGCGTGAAGCTCTTGCTGTCTACTGGTCAGTCAAGAAGCTTAAAAATTTATTGTGGGGAACCAATTTTGAGGTCAGGACAGATCACAAGCCACTTTGTGAAATTTTAAAGAAAAAAGGTATAGATGCGGTGTCTGGTAGGATCACAAAATGGGTTGTTGGTTTACAAGATTATGATTTTAGTGTGAAGTACCTACCTGGAGTAGAAAACAAAGTGGCAGATGCCTTGTCTCGCCTTGTTCCCAGTTCTGAGGTTCAGGATGAGGAAGATTGTGATATTGATGATGAAATGGTTTGTGTTGTGGAAGAGGCTGTCATTGACAAAGAGAGGTGGTTGAAGATGGTTCAGGAGGATTCGACTCTTGTAGAGGTACTTAAACTCCTAATGACAGGATGGAAGATTAAACCTAAATGTAATGAAGGTCTTGAGAAATTTTGGCATGTCAAAGATCAGCTTTCTGAACAGGATGGTTTACTTTTTAGAGGAACTAGATTAGTTCCACCCCTAGCTCTTTGAGATGAGCTTATGTCTTTAGCACATATTGGCCATTTAGGGATCTCTAAAACTAAGGAGATTTTAAGGAGCTCATATTGGTGGCCAAATATGGATTTGGAAGTGGAGCGCAAAGTTAGGGATTGCATTGACTGTGCTCTTAGTGAGAAGGTAGCAAAACCTAAAGTCCAACCCATGGTGATTAGAGACAGACCGGATGCGCCCTGGAAAGAAGTGGGTTTGGATATTTTGGGGCCTATTACATCAGCTGGTTGTGAGTGGTATGTTCTTGTTCTTGTTGATTTCTTTTCTAGGTGGCCAGAAATTGCCATAACTCGTGGTATCGAGACCAGGCATGTGGTGGATTTTTTGACCAAACTTTTTGCTAGAAGGGCATCCCTAACGCCATCCTCACAGATAATGGTCCCCAATTTGTCTCTAAGGAGATGGAAAATTTTCTGTTAGAGCAAGGAGTTAAACACAAAAGGTCTTCCCTTTACCACCCAGAAACCAACGGTATGGTTGAGAGATTTAACCGTGTCCTTAAAGAGACTATCAGAATGGCTAAGTCTGCTGGCACAGATTGGAGGACAGATGTCTTTAAGAAGATTAAGGTTTACAGGTTATCTCCCCATGCCGTTACTGGTAAGACCCCTTTTGAACTTTTTAGATCACGCACTCCTAACACCCTTGTGGTACCTGCATGGGTCAATGATTTGCAACCACCTTCTCGTGATGACTCTGATGAATGGATGTTGCGTGAACTTTCTAGAATTGAGTCTAGAAAAAGGATGTTTGATACGAGACATTCTGTTAAGGTCACACCTGTTAAAGTGGGAGATTGGGTACTTATTAAGAATCCCTGCAAAAACAATAAGGCTCTTTCTGCTACCTTTAAGAAGCCTATTCGTGTCATCAAAGTTTTCAAGAACGCCATCAAAACTGCTGATCATCGTGTTTGGAATTTGAACAGGGTGGTGGTGGTTAGCAATGATCTTGTGGAAGCTTCTTGCAGTCGTCATGCTCAAACTCCTAGAGTTGAGTCTTCCTCACTTCTTCGCAAGTCTGCAAGGGTTTCTCATTCTCCTAAATATTTAAAAGACTACGTCACTGTGTGATTAATGTTTTAGCATTGTCTTGTTCTCTCTTATAATTTTCTTGTTGTTGTTAGAATTTATAATTTTCTTGTTGTTGTTAGAAGGGAGATGTGTGGCATCCTGGTCCCGTGTGTCTGTGCCTCATGACATAGCTGCGCTGATGTCATGAGACACTGGATTCTCAGATGGAATGTTATCCTTTGATGAATAAGCAGTTGCTATCCTATTTTATTGCTGGCTGGATGTTCACCTGTGGATGGGATCTATTCTTCAAATAAACCTCTACTTTTTACCTTTAATTTGTGGAACCTTATTTTACAACTAGGTTTGCTGGGGCTCTTTCTTTGATTTTGTAAGGTTAAGGTAGGATGGGAAGAGGGTGTTGTAATGGCAGTGGGCCCATTTAATAATCGATTTATGGTATGGTATATGTTTTTCCGGCAAATTCCCATGTTTTAACACCTTTTGGTGATGAGTGTTCCAGCAGACAGCTACACAAATCACACAACATTTCTTTGGATAACAAATCTTCGTGCTGATAGACACTCTTGCATAAAGGTAGAAGGCTGCCAGCGCTGATGGCAAATTATGAAACTTGGTGCCATTGTATATTTCAATGGAAGCTTAGACTATTTCTTTGTTACTATGGTGTGGTCAGGGTTTTAAGTTGGAAGACATAAACTGGGGGTGCTCTAAAAGGGGGGGGCAAACCTCTTAAAGGGGTGTGGGCTATGCAAGTAGGGGTGTGGTCTAAATCAAGATAAGTAGCATTGTGTGCTTCGAAAATCCCCGCCAATTGTCCTACCTCCCGTAAAAACATTCTTTAAAGGATTTCCTTCCTTCTACAACGTGGCTCACCTAGCATGATGTCTCCAGTTCTCAGTAGTGAGCAAAATGAGCATGCGTACATCGATGTGAATGCTGTCACTGGAGTGCAATAAAATAAAAAATAAAAATTGACTATCTTTGCGAGGGTCGAAAATAGAGCCCGATAGAGACCCGTTTGAAGACTCCCTGAAAATAACTGCCGGTCCTCAGACCCGGCCCAATTAAAGCCTAGGATCCATCCATCCTAAGCACTTCGCCATCAAACCATCTTTTAATTGATGCATACATTCCTACTTATATACATACATACATCTGTTCCTGCACTTATCTTAAGCATCTATCAGCCCACTCGCCAATGGTAAGGACTGTGCCATCCATGCAGCCATACGCCTATATATCCATAGATACATCTGTCCCAGAACCAATCCTAAGCATCTACCAGACCACCCGTCTATCCTAAGTACTGGTCCATGCATTCAATTTTTTCTTCCATCCATACATTGATACATTCATCCATCTACCGATCCATTCATCCATCTGGCCATGCATCCACTCGTCCTTTATTAAAATCTCCGTCCTTTTATCCGTGCACCCTCCGCCCGATCCTAAATATGGCGTATTATACTCATCCACCCAGCCTCTTAAGGGGTCGAAAAAAGGCTGGCGATAAGCATTGACAGGCAGATGTTTCTTATAAAGTACAACAAAGCTTTGAGTTGCTCTTTGTGGAGCATAGTTCACCACCCTTCTCTGGTGGTGTTTTAAACAAAGGTTAATCCAGCGAAAGAAATGTAAAGGAGCTTTTCAGTGTAAGAATTTAGAAACATAACATTTTGTCAAGTTGTATATAGGAACACTGCTTTAAAGTGGCTGTGACTCACAGATACTGAATACCTGAGAGAGTATACCAAAGAGCTAATTTTGGGTGATGAGAGCCTGCAGTTCTATATTTCCATATAAAGCACAGTATAGGATTATAAAAGGAATTGCAAAGCTTTTATCTTCATGTTAAAGCGGGGGTGTGAGAACTAAGTGAGCCAGGCAAAGCGTGTGCTTTTGTATCACTAAAACAAGACACAGTGTAAGGTCAGAACAGGGTCGTGCTGGAGTTGCCTGCTTGTGGTCGTCTGCAGAGGCGCAACCAGAGTGAAATTTCGGGGGAGCCTAATTCTTTCAGCAATAGGCTGAGTGTGAATGTGGGGCCTGTAAAAAGGGATGAAAAAGAACAGAGTCTCATTTACAAAAAAATTGTCTTTTGAAGACCTTTGAAGACCTGTGAAGTACTGTGTGTGCCCCCGGGAAGCTGTCTCAGAGAGTCCGGGGCAATGGGCGTCGCGCGCCTGGTGGTCTGTCTGCTAATCACCCTACGATGTTGTTGCTCCTGCGTTGCAAAAAGAGAAGGGAAATCCTGAGAGAAAATGGCTCTCTTTAAAGGATTTCACTTCTCCTACAATGCGACTCACCTGGTATGATGTCTGCACTTCTCAGTAGTGAGCAATGTGCATGCTCTCACAGTCTCACTCCAGTGCAATAAAAAAGAAAACGACTACCTTTGCAAGGCCCGAAAATAGAGCCCCATAAAGACCCGTTTCGAGGCCCCCCCAAAAAATGTGCTGGTGCTCAGACCCCCACAGACACCCACCCCCAATTAAAGCCCTGGGTGCAGTGTTATGTTTGCGAAGTTGTAGATAAAATTGCTAGGCTAATAATGGCAATTGTTGAGTGTGCCGTTTGGTTGATGAGATCATCCTAAGTACAAAGATTACAATTTAAAAAAATACTATCCATAAAGTTGTCTGCGGTGGGTTGCAGAGAGAATGCTGTGGGGTGGTGGGGTGCGGCGGAGAGGTGAAAAGTACGAGGTAGTGCAGTTACATATAAATTGTAAAGGTGTATGTAAATAATTAAATAAAAACTAGCTGTATGTTCTATGGCACCGCTTGTCATACTATTGCTTCCCTGTCGTGCTCCATCACGTTGCAGCACTGGGTCTGGAAGTCGTTAGTAGAAGTTTTGTAATTGTATGTTATTATTTTAAGATAGTGAACAGTTGGAGCCCCAGAGGGACAGAACATGTTGTGTTGCGGCTTGCATGGCGATCCCCATCTGGCGACCTCGGGGAGATTTTAAGGGAAATGTGATTGCGTTAGGTAGGCCCAAAGGTATCAAAGACAGAATCAATGTCATCCAGTACCACCCTCCAATAATCCTGGAGTTCACTACACTCCCAGAGAAGGTGGGTCAAGGTGCCCCTTTCCCCGCAGCCTTTTCAGCATAAGGCGCTACGTGTTGGATTACCTTTGTTGAGGCGAACTGGGGTGAGATGCCAATATATGGGCAGTTTCATCGCCGCTTCCCTGCCTGCAGTGTTGCGAGTGGTGTGAGATGCTCTATAATACACAGAACTCCATTCTTTGAGTGACAGGGCCCTCCCCAGTTCCGCCTCCCACCTCTTCTGGCCTGCTGTCTTACCCGAGGGAGCGGGGGGTGTGAGCATCTTGTAGAGGCCTGATATAAGATGCCTGTCCGTGTCCTTCGTCACTAGCCATTTTTCAAAAGGTGTCATAGGTCTACCAACCAGGGGGGCAATGTCTGGATGCGTGAGCCAGTGTCTGAGTTGGAAATATTGGAATAAGTGGGGGGAGACAACATCATAACCCTGGGTTATGTCTGCTAGGGAGAAAGCCCTTTAAGTCAAAGAGGTGACCGGTGGAAAAGCAACTGATGCCGCGCCATTGCGGGAACGCATGAGGAGCATTGCCTGGCGGGAACTCCGGGTTATCTAAGATAGGGGTAAGCGGAGAGGGAAAGGTAGTCAACCCCCTCTTGACCGCGACTGAGCTCCAGACGTGCATGACAGTACGGGTGACAGGGGAGCGTAGGAGATAGCGTGGCCGATGCTGCCGGAGAAGGAACGGAACTTTCCAGAGGGACGTCTGGGCCATCGCCCTATCCTGAAACAGCCATCGTTTCTCGTTTCTGGTCTGAACCATTCCACCAAACAATGGAGCTGTGTGGCTTGGAAATATTGTAAAAGGTTGGGGATACCAAGACCCTCCTTGTCCGCACCTCTGTAGGCAAGTCGTTTATGTAGGCGTGCTCGCTTGCCCTCCCAGATAAAATGATGGAAGGCTGCCTGCAGAGTCGCAATGGTGCCCGCTGGAGGGAGCACTGGAAGGGTCTGGAAGATGTACAGAATTTTGGGTAGAGCTGACATTTTCACCACTGCAACACGTCCTAATAGGGAGAGGGGTTGCTTGGACCAGCGTGTGAGATCGGACCGTATTTGAGAGGAGAGTGCCGCATAGTTAAGAGCAACCGTAGACTCCGTGGATGAAGTAAGAGTGACACCCAAGTATGGGAGTTGTGCGGTCGATGCTAATCCTCCCTCATATGCAGGTAGAGGTGCCCGCGTTTGGGCATTTTTGCCTAGAGGCAGTACGAGGGATTTCCCCCTATTGATCTTGAAGCCAGAGACAGCTCCGAATGATTCCACTTCTGCAAGGAAGGCGGGGATGGAGCGGTTTGGATGGTCCAATGCCGCTATGATATCGTCAGCAAAAAGGCCAATTACATGAGGTTCTCGTCCAAAGGTCATGCCTTGAATGGCAATGTTATCGCGGATCCTTTGCGCAAGGGGCTCTATGTACAGGGCAAACAGGAGAGGCGAGAGTGGGCACCCTGCCTCGTGCTGCGCTGGATCTCAAAGGGAGCCGAGCGGATGTTGCCCAGGCGAACCCGCGCTTGAGGACGATGGTAGCAGCTCGCGATCCAGGCCTGAAAGTGGTCCCCTATCCGAAAGCGCCGCAGGACTTGTTGGAGGTAGGTCCAGTCAACCCAGTCGAATGCCTTCTCGGCGTCGACGGCCAGCAGTGCAGAGTCCAAGTTTTGGAAATGTGCCTTGTCAATTAAATGAAGTACCCTGTTTAGTGTTATCGCTACATTGGCGATTCAGAACAAAGCCCGATTGGTCGGGTTCCAAGATTCCGGGCATCACCACCCCCTTTTGTACCGCCAAGATTCCGGGCAGGCACAGTCCAAGACGCTCCGCTAGGACCCCCGTAAAGAGTTTCAGGTCCAGGTTAAGCAAGGATATAGGACAGAATGAGGAGCAACTCGTGGGTTTCTTACCCGGTTTAGGCAATACTACGATCTCGGCTGCAAGCATATCTGGGGGAATGGAGCTCCGGCCCTCAAAGGAATTGAAGAGCCGAGTGAGAACCGGAGCCAGGAGCTGACCGAAGGTCTTGTAAAATCCGGCTGAGAAGCCGTCAGGCCCTGGGGATTTAAGAGGGCAAAGGCGCGAGATAGCAGCGAGTACCTCATCCAGGCGGATAGAGGCATCCTGGTTAGCCATGTTTGCTTGAGATAGCTCCGTAATCTTCATCGATTCCAGGTAGGTATCAACGTCCTTCAACGACCCAGAGTCAGCTCTATATAAGGTGACATAGAATGTCTGGAACGCTTCTGCCACCTGGGTCTCCCCAGTGACATCTTGGCCGGAGTCATCTGTGATGTTAGTGATTTTGGAGCGTGGGGGTTTTTTCGCCTTCAGGGCGCTGGCAAGTAAACGGCCAGTTTTATACCCCCTGACATAATAGGAGTGACGGAGGCGTAGAGCGGCGAACTCCGCCCGGTCTGTATCTAGGCTGGCTAGTTGGGCTCTGGTGATCTTCAATTGTCTCCAGACCCGCGGGGCGCCGGTGCAGCTGTGGACCCTCTCTAATTCAGAGACCTGAGCGGTGAGGTCGTCTCTATTTGCTTTGCAGACTTTAGCTTCTGCTGCCGCAATAGCGATAAGTTCGCCGCGGGCAACCGCTTTCAGGGCCCCCCAGAGGGCAGACACCGAAGTCTCGGGGGTGTCATTAATAGCCAGATAGTTAGCGAGGCACGTGTGAAGTTGCTTGGTGACCTCCGGCCGTTGTAAGAGGGTCTCCCACAGTCGCCACGTTCCGGGAGGGCGGGTGGATTTGGGGCCTTGGAGTGTCAGTCCCACCGCGTCGTGATCAGACAATGCCTCCGGGACGATGCTCACGTCTTTGAGAGTGGTAAGTAGCTCAGAGGAACCCAGGTAATGGTCTAACCTGGCATATGTGCGGTGTACATGGGAGTAAAACGTGAAGTGTGATATGTTAGGATGTTTAGCCTTCCATAAATCTACTAGGCCCCTCTCGTGCAGCCAGTCTTTTCCGGTGGCTGTAATGGCACCGGTGTCCCCATAACGATGTCCCGACCTGTCTACATTTGTGTCCATCACTAAATTGAGGTCCCCCCCAATGAGCAAGAGAGAATTAGGGGACTGGAGTGACTCGGAAATGGCGCTCTTTAAAAAGCCTTCCTGTCCTGAATTTGGGCGTATAGGGAGACGATCGTGAAGCGTTGGCCCCCCAGTAAAAAAGTGTGCGCTAACAGCCTGCCTTTGATCTCCCCCATTTTGTCACCCACACTCCAACGGAAATTTTTGGATATCAAAATGGCCACCCCCGCTTTTTTTGTTGGGAGAGAGGAGAAAAACTGCTGGGGAAAGGCACGCGAGCGCATCCTATGCCAATCCTTAGGTAAGAGATGAGTTTCCGGTATCAAACATATGTCGGCCCCGGTGTGTTCCAGGTACGAGATCACAGCCCGTCGCTTAATAGGATTATTCAAGCCCTTCACGTTAAGAGTTATTAATTTCACATTAGACTCCATCATAGGGGATCAGACTTCCACAGGCTGTGTACATGCGATCCCGTAGTCGGAGCTCTCAACAACTCAGTGAGCACTGCATACTCACAGAACCCCCCGGCACACTGGGTCCCCCCTCCCACCCCAAGTCCTCCAACCCAACCTCGCCCCCTGACCCCTCTACTCCCTTCGCCCTCCCCCCAAAGCCCCAACTCCCCAACCAGCGACCCCAGATCAAGACCCGTACCCCCAAACCCGAAGGTGCGCCCCCCCACCTGCTTCCCACTCCCCAACTCTCAAACCAAAAAGTCCCAGTCCTGTCAGTCCAACACAGGGCTGTGGTGAAAAGTATCTAGTGTGCGAAGTCCAGTAACGACCCGCATGGCCCCCGACCCCCCCACCCCACAAGACAGTCCCCCCCGGCATGAGGAATCAATCAGAGGACGAAGTGTCCTTGGCCACCTCCAAAATGGCAGTAGCCTTTTCTTGTGGAATGATGTGAGCTTCGGGCTTGAAGCGCAGAGTAGGAGAGCGTCTACGGCTCACTGTCCGCCAGCCCCCTCTGGATGGACTCTGGGAAGACCTCATGGGTGATGTGTCGTCCGGCAGGTCGATGTTCAGCAAGGCACAAGTGTCTTTGAGGGATCGCATCTGATGTAGGGCGCCATTCCATTTGAATATCAGGCGGAACGGATGGCCCCAGGAGTAAGGAATCTCCTGTGTCCGCAAAAAGTCCGTGGCCACCTTGAATGTTTTCCGCTTCTGGAGAGTGATAGCGGATAGATCCTGATATAAGGCGATGGGGTGTCCGCGGAATTGGAGGGGTTTATTCTTCCGGGCATCTCGGAGAATCCTTTCCTTAAGCGGGAAATCGTGAAGGAACGCCAGAATGTCCGGTGGCGGGGCGGGGGTGTGTCTGGGGAGCCCCACTCTATGTGCTCTATCTATTCTGATGTCAAAATCGGAGGGTTCCCCTAGAATGTCCCAAAAGAGATCTTGTAGGTAGGCCGTAATGTCTGCCCCCTCTGATTTCTGAGGGGCCTCTCGGACCCGTATGTTGTTGTGACGGGACCGGTTTTCAAGGTCTTTAGCATGGACCTGAAGATCCAGCTGCTGATCTTTGAGACTAAGGACCTCCTGTTCGAGTTGCTCGACCTCCTCACTTCTGGCGGTGTCGGCGGTCTCCACTGTGTCCACCCGTTCCATGAGGCCCTACACTTCCCTCCTGAGTTCTCTCACTTCCCCAGCGACGTCTTGTTTCAGGGATTTGAAGTCTTCACGGAGAGAATTGAACAACGATTCCAGGAAGGATTTAGTGATAGGCACCTGATCGCCAGAGGACACCGGCTGGGGCTTGGCCGCCTCGGGGGAGGGCGAACCCTTTTCGGCCCATGTCTGAGTTTTCGTTAGCATCTCTGGGAGTGTGCGATCCCCCTTCTTCCTGAGACCCGCCATCTAAGCACTAACGCCCAGCCGGGGTCTGGATGCGAGATTCGGAGATGTTGAGAGTTATGGCGCAGAGGCACCGGCACAAGCGTGGTCGCGGCGGCGTCTCTGTAGGCCCCAGTATCCCTCTGTTGGGCGGGTTCAGTGCTGTTAGCCCTCCCGATATGAGGCGGCTGGCTCCGGCGCTGTGAAAGTTGGGATGCGATCTGACAGGCTGGCAAGAGGCAGGTGGGTCGTGCGGTAATGCGGATGCAGTTCCTTAGGCTCCAGAGCCTGGCCGTCACCCCAGGAGTAACCCTAGCTATGACGCAGCCAGAGACCCCGAAATGGCGCCCGGCGGCCTCCCAGCTCAGCTCACTGTGCAGGATGTCCGCTCGCGTGCGTTATGGCCCCCTGTCGCATATGGTGTGCAGGCCTGATCGGGTCAAACGCCGGGAGCTCGATTATGCCCCCCGAGCCTCTTGCTCCCCCCAACTCCCAGGTGGGCTCGTCACCTCACTGGTAGCTTATGCCGCCGTCTCGTAGCTGGCGCCGCCGGAGACTTTCAGCGGGGCCCTCCGTGGAGACGCGATGTGACGGGGGGCGTCTTCTGCAGCACCCGACTAGGCCCACGCTCTCCGGAGCATTGGGGTGGTAAGCCCCTTCGCTCAGCAGCGCCCACTCTCTTCTTCAGCTAGAGAGCGGAGGGCAGAAGAAGCGGTCACAGGCTCACAACAGGCCCGACAGGCAGGCGTCTAGCGAGCAGAGCGGCGCGGTCAGAGGGTTGGTGCAGCTGCCATTATGGGCCGCCGCGGGTCCATTCGCGCCTCTTCTCTCAGATTGATCTAGGGATGCCCCAGGTAGGGCACAGGCGAGTCGGAGCAAAGCAGGGCGCCCCCAGCAGCCCCAGGGGTGCCAGGATGCCAGGGGGGATTAAGGAAGATGAAAAAGGGCTTTAACAGGGGCAGAGACGGGGAGCCACCGAAATCTCTGTCTGCTCAGGCTGCCATCTGGGCCACGCCCCCCTAGTGAGCCTTTTTTAATGAGGAAAGTTACTTCCAGGAAAATAGTTTACCATTTGCAGTTGATACTGGAGGTCGTTGCTACGAAGTTCAGGATGATTGTCCTCTTCCAAAGGAGGAAATGGTTGGTAAAAGTGCAGAAGAGTTAATAGCTGAAGAAGTGCAAGGGAAACATCCACAAACTCTTGTGTATAAGTGGGGTTGTAGTAGTATTTGTAGTATTCAACAGGAATCTATCGATATAGTACGAAATTTGCCACGAGAATATACACAGAAAATTATTAAACAGAAGATTAAGTTGTTACAAGGACTAGATCCATGTAGTGTTAAAAAATAGACTGAGAAGTATGGGCATTATCTGGCTTGTCTTTCAAGAAAGGTTTGTAAAAGTGTTTTTCATCACTTGAGAATGTTAGCAGTACACCATTCAGAAATGCGGAAGTTTGTAAGGAAAAAGTAAAAAGTCCTGCATTATGTTTAAGTGAACTGAATACGTCTTTTATATGGTTCTTTATCAGATGTTCAAAAAAAGTGTGATGATATTGAAATGCGATATTTTGGTTCAGAAGAGCAGTCCATAGAAAGGGAAGGTTTGACAATTACAGATTGGAGGAGATGGGAAAGTGATTAGTACTGATCAGTTTGAAGAAGAAATTGGAAAGTTTAATCTAGTGTCCTCTGAAATACCAAACTATGTTTGTGTTTGTTTTCGACGAATTAATTATAAAAGTCAAAGTAGGATTGATGATTTGTAGTTGAAAAGTGAAAAGGAGAGCAATGGTAAGTGGGTAGATTTTGATACTTACTTGTTGGTGGAAGGTCGATTTGAGTTAGGTAGTGATCAACGTATATGTAAATATTGTTACAACAAATTAGAAGAGAACAAAATGCCTGCTAGAGCAGTACATAATAACTTAGAATTAATAGCTATTCCGGAGGTACTGGTAGAATTGAAAACATATATGCCCACATGCATCAAACTACTTTTTTGCAATTCCTAATTTGCGAAAATTACCGAATCGCAAATTACGATTCGCAAAATGGTATGCATCATTCTTTTCGCAATTTTTTTGCGATTCGGTAAAATTCGCAATTTTTACCGAATCGCAAGAAAATTGCGATTTTCTCATTGCGAATTCGCAATTTGCGATTTCGCAAATTGCGAATTCGCATTTTGATGCATACCAATGAGGACACACCCAGGAAGCCAGTACACTAATTACACACAGCTGAAGCCCAGTTCAAACTGCAGGAGTGGCTGTTGGCAGTTGGAGCTCTGCTTGCAGCTACAGGAGGAGTGTGTTTGGTGTGCTCTTGAAGGAGTAATGGCTACTGAAAGTGCTGTGGAAGACCTGCATGCCAGAAAACGAAAATTAAAGTTTAGTGACCAGGAACTTGAAATATTAATAGAAGAGGTCACTCTGAGGCATGATCAGCTTTTTGGCAAGGATTCCTTGAAGGTCCCCGAAGGAGTGAAGAGAAGACTGTGGCTGGCCATTCAATCCAAAGTGAATGCTGTGGGGGTTGCCCACAGAGACATAACAAATCTACAAAAACGCTGGTATGATTTACGCAGCCGTGCGAAGGACAAAATTGCGTGCAGGATTAAAAGTGCAAACAAAACAGGTGGAGGACCCCCAAAGGATAAACCAAACACCCCACTGGAGGACATGGTTGAGGGGACCCTGCTCACTGAAGCAGTGGTAGGAGTGACCAACATAGACACCTCTGAACAGCCTGGTACTTCAACAGGTAAGTGTGTAATTTTTTTTTTTAGCTCTGTAAATATGTCACAGATACTTGCCTTTGGATTCAACCTCTAATGATACAAGTTATCCCCAGCATCTACTCTCAAACACAAACAAAAAGGGTCATAGTAATTGCTAAGATTCTGCATTGAAGCATTGCATTGTGGGAGATGTAGTTGTTAGGAACATTTTATAAATCAAAGTTTATGAAGTAAAAGATTTCTAAATACTAAATAAGTCATAGCATATGTGAATACACGAATTTCTTCTCACACAACATGTTTATTTTGATTCACAAATGTAATTTTGCACAATTAGAAGGTAATTCACAGACATTTTAAAAAGTAAACTATACATATATTTTCCATTTGTAAATTTTCTGAAAGAGAGTGAAAGCATGGATTTGGACAACACAGTTAATATTGACATAGAGGAAATGCAAGTCCAAAATGAAAATATATCATCACCAACAGTTGTTAAAAAAAAAAACTAGTAAAAGGGTTCATCAACTGCAAGACTCTGATACTGATGAAGACATAAATACACATGCACATTTGCAACAAGCTGTTGGAAGTAATGCTAAGAAAAATGTAAATCGACGCAGCAGACTGCAACAATTTTTCAGAAGAAGGTCACGTCCTGCAAACCAGAGACAATCCTCACAAGATGAGTGCCAGGCCAGTGTAGTGGAGAAGAAGCTCCCCAAAGTGCAAAGGCTGCAAGGCAAAGATATCAGGGTCATGAAGGGCCAACTAAACCACATTAATAACAACATCAGCACCATGAGTGACAGCCATGTGAGAATGACTAATTTGATGGAAAATGCACATATGGCCACAAGTACTAAACTGGAGCGCATGGCAACAGCCATGGAAAGAATGTGTGACGCAATAGAGGCACAGAACATTGCTAATGCCAATAGACACTTAAGATTATTTTCAAGCATACACACTTATACCAGAGCAATACATCGCTTGTGCAATACCAATGCAAAAATGATATCAACTACACTGTGCATGCAAAAGGATTTAAGGAAATGTTGCAATGCCCTGTCTGAAAGAATGCTTCCCAAAACAACTTCCAAGGATGTCATGCAGGAAGACATGAGTGTGCTTCCATCAATACATGGGGACAATGCAAATGAAGGTGCTGATGCAACTTCTGCATCCAAATCAGAAACAGTGGTTGGACGACGCAGCACAAGACATGTCACACTGCAAAGCAACATATCTTCAGCTCTGAGGAATACTAAAAGCAAAGCTTTAGGTGTGAGAGGGAGGAAATAAATGGATAGACTATTGAAGGATTGACAATTTGCCAATATTGGCCTGACACAGCTGAAAATTAAAAGCTACATGTTGATTTCATTTCTACATCTTTTGCTTTCATGTTACCTTGGTTTTGCATTATTACTCGTTTCATTATGATTAAAAGTCAATCTGCATTACTGGATATACCCTGGCTTCATACCTCTTTTAAAAATAATGCTCTGTGATTTCTGCTCGCCTTCGCCTTCCTTCAGCTGCATCTGGTCCATGCATTCTTGCATGTGGTTGTTGTGGCTGGTTGTCATTGTTTGGGAGAATGTCATCTACATCCAGTTCCAAGCCTCTCCGTGTGGCAATGTTGTGCAGGATGGCACATGTCGCTACTATTTTGCAGCACACATCAGGGCGATATTGCAGTGCTCCACCGGTTTTGTGCAGTATCCGGAACCTAGACTTCATGACCCCAAAGGTCCGCTCTACTACATTTCTAGTGGAAATATGGGCATGGTTGTAGTTTTGCTGTTTACGGGTTGTTGGATTGAGGTATGGTGTAAGTATATATGATCTCACACCATATGCACTGTCTCCTATGGGTGTGTAAAAAAATAGAATGGAAGTTAAGTTATCATGCAACAGAATGTGATTGAAATGTACTTTGAAAAAAAGAGCATTATTTACCAAGCAAATATCCATCTCCAAATTCACCAGACAACAGTCGCCCATGGATGGCACTATGTTTGAAAATATAGGAGTCATGGGCACTCCCAGGGTAACTTGCAACTAAGTCTGTGATTATTGTTTTGGAATTACAAATTACTTGGATGTTTAAAGAGTGATCATTTTTTCTGTTGCGAAAAATATACTCATTTGTAGATGGGGGACAGATGGGAATATAGGTTCCATCTATGCAACCTATAACATGAGGGAAATTAGCCATGTTATAGAAGTCCAACTTTGTTTCCAACAACTCTTGTGGATTTCTAGGGAAATGAATGTGATGCTGTATCCTTAGAAGCATTGCATTCAGGAAATCATGGAAAAATCTAGAAAGTGCACTCTGTGAAACCCCCCCAGCAATTGCTATTACTCCCTGGAAGGAACCTGAGGCTAGAAGGTGTAGACAACATAAGACCTGCACATGGGTGGGTATGGCTAGGGTCCTACGTGTTTCTCTGCGTAAAATTGGGTCTAATTCAGCAATGAGATCTATTATGGAGTCAGCATTCAGCCTATACTTGTCATATATTTCTGCCTGTGTCTGACCAAACAAAGTGATGCGCAATCTAAATATCCTTTCACTAAGCATCCTCCTTCTCCTTCCTGCTGCTCTCAACCTCCAGCGACGTGCCAGGACAATGACTGCTGCCATCCTCAAAGAGGTCTACTGCAACTGTGGAACCCCTTAAGTACCCTACTAATTGATTTCACATGTTTCCCTTCCCCCAAAAAAAATTACCACCTGCTCCCAGTACTTCTAAAATTAGGAATTCCTAAATGCGATTCCTTGAAAAATCGCAATTAGCGATTTTTGATGCATACACTTTTTTGGGGTTTTTTTGCGATTCCTTAAAATTGCGACTTTTTAAGGAATCGCAAACACAATTGCGAATTCGCAAAATGCGAAATTTACAATTATTCTTGATGCATCTCAAAAACAGAAATTGCATTCGCAAACGGCCGATTTTTGCGATTCGCACCGTTTGCGAATGCAATTCTGCTTGATGCATGTGGGCAATAATTCTGTTCTAATTCAATCTGTTCATCCTTTTCAAACTATAATTCGGATGGAGCCTAAAACAGGTACCTGCCACCAACAGACTTGCAAAGAGGGCTGAAAGGAAGAGTGGTGTACTTACCTTTGGATTTTAAGAAAAATATTGAAACTATTGCTGGAGAGAAAGAGGAAAATGAGGCAGAAGTCATTCTAGTAAATAGTGTACCAACAAAGAGTCGGAAAATATGGCAAGAATTTGTGGATGTTAATAAAGTTGAAAAGGCTACTTTATATCTTATAGAGCAAAATATACAATATAAAACTGTAAATGTGGATGAACAGGTAATGCGTTTAGAAGATGAATCTGAAACTTCAAGTGGTCAAATAGAGAAAGTGGACAAGTCAAGGACTGAAGAGATTCATGAACATTACACAATATGTCCTTTGCATTCAAAAGAAGTAACAGGAAGTAGCAATGAGTTATTTGGAATGAAAAAAGCACAGGGAACTCCAATGAGTGTATGGGTGTAGCGGGGAGACCAGGCAAAGTGAAAAGGCATCCCCATGTGTGGAATGGTGGGTCACTGACTCTCCTACCCTCCCCTCTTTCCATCCAAATCAGAGTGAATGGAATACGGACTCACAGTCGATATGGAAACATCAAACCGACGAAATACCGGAAGGTGCTTTAATTGGGCGTACCTAGAGGAAGAGACCATGCCCCCGGATGACGCATACCTTCCTACATTGGACAAAAATGAGGAAATCAGAATGACGGCGTGTGACGACATCAAGGAGTGTTTGGTGTGCAGCAGAGACTGAGTGATTTGCGGAGAAGGAGATATCGGCGGACAAAAGATGGGAGAAGTGCGACCTGAGGCACCAACGAAGGAGATTGCAGTGCCTGGAGGCCAACAACACCACGATTCGCCCATCCACACTCACGGAGAAGTGTGGCTCAGCCAGGTACGACAGCGTGTGTCGGGCTGGTTGGGGAGGCGGGGAGACTCGTCTTAACAGTGGCACGTCCAACCGGCTACTGCCTGTGGGGCTTAATTTGTATATACTCCGGCTTTCTCCCCCCACCCTTGCTTACCCGTACCCAAGTCACCCTGCCCTCACTATCGTCTCACCCACCTCGTGTATATAGGCATTTTGTATATACACTCGTGCAGCGATCGCCCTTCACTCCCGGGTTTTCCCTTGGGCATACCCTTACAGAAATAACTTCCTGACGGGTGCATATTTCTTTTTCTGCATGTCCTGTGGTGAAGCAACCAAGGAAGAGCAGATGGTAGAGGACTACAAGAGAGCCCTAAAGGACCAGAGAAAAACCCCGACGTTACCTGCAACTACGGATCCTGCCATATTAGCCCGGGAAAGACTTACACTAAGAAAAAAGAAAACCTTTATCAAAATAAAACCCTATATACCAAGGTCCAGTCTCAGAGCCCTTCCTTCAAACCCGCAACAATGGGAGAAAAGCTTGGAAGGTTGTTGTTTTCAAAAGCTGTTTCCTACTGAAGAAGGTGGATGGTATGATGATCGACCTGTACGGATTCCAGCTTCAGAATATCGGTCAACAATATTATATTCTGAAGATCCTAGATTTCGACAGTGCATTCCATACATATTTCACCTTTTGTTTGAAAGTGATCTGTCTTCTCTGTTGTATGCAGTGAACCACATACTTAAAACTGTTTTTCATCAATCACTTCTTTCTGCGAAAGAATTTGTGGAGAAAGTTCAAGAAACAGATTAAAATTTAGAAGCACAGTTAATCAATTTGATGGCATGTCAACGTGGAACAAATGAGTATTGGTATCGTCATCATGGAGAAGTCAAGTGTATGTTACAGAACTTAGGTACACCAACATCGTTTGTCACACTTAGCTGTGCAGAGTATGCATGGGAAGATTTGCTTGAGTTTCCAATATATATTCCAATATACAAAATGTTGAAATAGACTCCTGGTGAACAATGTTCATTGGATCCTGTAAATGTGTGCAGATATTTTAATCATAGGTTTCAAGCTATTATGTCTTTTATCTGCAATAAAAAGAATCCACCTCTTGGAGAAGTTACCGATTTCTTTTGGAGAAAGGAGTATCAAGCAAGAGGTACACCTCATATACATATGCTGCTATGGATCAAGGATGCACCTACATTTGGAAATGATTCTGATGAAACAGTATTGTCTTTCATCGAACAGTATATGACATGTGAGATTTCAAGGGAAGAAGGAGATAGAAGCTTGAGACATCAAGTTTTATGTTTCAAATTTCACCGTTGTGGGTAGTGTTGCAGAAGAAAATGCAAGTCTAAAGGAAAATTGTACACCAAATGTCGGTTTGGTTTTCCCCGTCCAGTCATTTGTAAAGGAAGAGTATTTTTTTTTTCTTCTGTAAGGCAAACAATAGCTCAAAAATCTACAAAGAATACCAACAACTTAAAAAGAATAGAAGTGTCAAAGTATATCAATGATTACAATCCAGTCATTTTATAAATGTGGAATGCGAACATGGACATTCAGTATGTTGCAGATAACTCAATTGCTGTTGCACGTTATGTTACATCGTTCATAACAAAATCAAAAAAACAGAGATGAAACAAATGTGGGAAGAAATTGCACAAGAGAAAAGCATTAGGAAAAAATTGTACAGTTTTACTTTTGAAAATGCTTTCCCACCGAGAAATGGGATTGTATGAATGTTCAGACCGCTTGTGCTCTTCAAGTTTATATTCAAAGTCACGAGGAATCATTTGGGTGCGCGAAATATAGTTAGTACAACTAACTATATAGGAGCAATTTCAATGGTTTTTTAAATGCTAATTCCTAACTATATAAGGCCTGAAACCTATGGTTTTTTAAGTGAATTTTCAAGGTTTTTAAAATGCTAATTCCTAACTATATAAGGCCTGAAAGCTATGAAACCTATGGTTTTTTAAGTGAATATATATATATATATATATATATATATATATATATATATATATATATATATATATATATATATATATATATATAAATATTTATATATATATATTTATATATATATACACACACATACATACATACATACATATATACACACGTCTATCTTCTGTTCCGACCCATAATTGATTTGTAGGCCTTGAACTTATGATGGGGGAAACATAACTGGTCAAAAATGAGTACATTCATGCTAAGTTATTTTCACCAATTAGCAAAAGTTGGATGTTTAAGGATGCAACTTCACTTTTCAAGTGTAGAAAGAATGTGGGAGTAAAAAGTGGGAAAACTGTATCCTCTTATCTTTGGCGATAAAAGGGTGGAAACAATCATATTACTCGGGGTTTTAAGTGGGCCGGGTCTCACCGGTGCTGAGCACTGTCAGTTTTTTAAAGGGGGCCTCGAAACGGGCCTCTAGGCGGTCTGCTTTTTTCCGGACTGTTTAAGGATGCAGCTTCACTTTTCAAGTGTAGAAAGAATGTGGGAGTAAAAAGTGGGCAAACTGTATCCTTCTATCTTTGGTGATAAAAGGGAGGAAACAATCATATTACTCTGTGTTTTAAGTGGGCCGGGTCTCACCAGTGCTGAGCACTGTCAGTTTTTTAAAGGGGGCCTCGAAACGGGTCTCTAGGCGGTCTGCTTTTTTCCGGACTGCAGTGACAGCAGGCATATCGATGTGCGCATGCTCACACTGCTCACTTCTCACTTAATTAAGAAGTTACGGCATGATGTAATTCCAGGTGAGTGTTGTAGGGGAAGGGAAATCCTTTAAAGAGAGACATTTTCTCTCTGGATTTCCCTTCTCTTTTTGAAACTCGGGTGAAGCAACATTGTCTTGGTGTCACCAGGGCTTTATGTGGAAGCTTTTTCAATATTATATACAAGCCATAGTTGCTGCTTATTTATCTTCTGCAACTAGCAACCATTGACAAAGCAAACAGTCCTGACTAGTAGGTATGATATTACTTGTTGATCATATATCTGGATGCAATGACAGAAACAGCAAAATACAAGTTAGGCGGCACATTATGCTAAACGCAAATGTTTAGCTTACGTGTTTTTGAGCCACACCCTTAATTGCATAGGTCCCACCCCTTTGGGAGACCCCCCTGTTTTTTCATCCCACTTAAAGCCCTGATATTACTACACTTTTGTACCAATTTCTTTTTTACTGAATGAGAAACACCAGCCTAAACAATGAGCCTCGCAAATACAGTGTGATTGCAACTTTCACATTTTAACCCGATGCATTACCGATTAGAAGTGCTTCCGACACACGTCTATGTGACAGACTGGCTCAAATAGGCCCGTCTGAATGTCAGCCTGATATTTTCCAAATCTGCAAAGCAAGTCCCCAGCCATTGCACCTTTTCCAGAGGGATAGCTCAGTAGGTTAATGTGATTGTTGCGATGCCCCCAGAGTAGCTTACAAACCGCTCAGGTTTGAACCAGAAGGGGCTGGAGCAGAGCTGCATACTCAGAGGCTGAGGATGGAAAAAGTCATGAACAGTAGAACTATTCAAAACTTTACAAAGCACTACAAAGAACATTTTTTGAACAATGGTTCTTATTTGTGTGAGATCATTGTGCAATGCTTCACTGAAACGTAGGCCTCTGACTCGTCAGGTCATGATTTACTGTTGGCGATTCCTGATGGCTTCAAGTTGCATAGACAGGATAGAATTAGACGTCGAGGGGGGGGCTGGCCATTCTTTGTAAAGCCTCTCTGTCCTGTACTATAAATGCTTTGTCTGAGCCCTCGGACCCTTTTGAGGCACTGTACTTCTCTATCCTGTGTTCTCCCTCGGTTTCTTTCACCGGTATCCTCATCTATAGACCGCCTGGCCCTAGAGCCAGTTTCAGCGGTGAGCTCCTGAGAATTCTGGAACCCTATTTTGGTAAACCCCACCTCACCATCCTAGGGGATCTTAATTTCCATTTGGATGATCTGGGGGCCAAAGACACTGCCATGCTGGTGGACTCACTGAGAGCATGTGAGTTTACTCAATTGGTGCACAGCCCAACCCATCGGGCGGGTCACATTTTAGACGGTGTGTTTACTAATGACCATAGACTTTCAGTTGGTCCTCCTGTGCCTTTGGTCTGGTCAGACCATTTGGCAGTGCCTCTTGAATTAGCATCCTCCCCTGCAGAAATGTCTATGCCGGGTGCTACTAATAGAGGTCCCAAAAGGAGCTATAGGAATATTACGAACGAAGCCCTTGCTCCTTATATACGACCTAGCGGGCACTCCTCTTCGAGAGAAGCTGGTGAGGCGGCCCAAGAGCTTGCTAACTCTATCACTAAAGCTGTTGCTGAGACAGGAGAGAAGATGGAGGAAAGCTTGGGACCCTACTGAAAGAGAGGCACACAAACGCCTTTTGCGAGAAGATAAGGCTAGAATAATTAAGGAGAAACAGGAGTTTTTCTCAAATCTCACTACATCCCTCACTTCCCCCAGGGAACTCTTTGAGATTGTGGACTCTCTATGTTCCCTTCAAGTGCCTGATCCAGTGGTGGGATCACAGGAGTTGTGTAACAATATCTCAGAGTTCTTCCATAAAAAAATCGAGGATATCTATCTCGCTCTGGAAACTCAGAGGAACACTTTGGGGGATCTTTCCTCCCTAACCCCAGCCAATTTAGAGTCCTGGGCGAGAGACCCCCCTAAGACCCTCACTCATTTTCCACCGCTCTCCCTTGATTGGCTTGATCTCCTGTTAGACATGACAAAGTCGGCTTCCCCTCTGGACCCCTGTCCTTTGAAGGTTCTGAAGGAATGTAGGGACACTCTTCTGCCGCCTCTTCTCGAAGTGATGAATGGTGCCATGGCTCAGGGTACCTTCCCTTCGGTCTGGAAAAAGGCAATGCCATGGTGGAACAGTCATGGCCGAAGTGCCACTCATAGTATTTTCTCGGTGGGCTGGAAGCTAGGAGGTGCTTTCTGTACAGGGTGGGCTGCCCCAACCCTGAAAGCCCAGTTGGTTCATTCTGCTCATGGCCTCCTGCAGTGTGGGGATGGTTTTAATATTTTTGCCGGTAATGTTTTTCGGTCCCGTCCTGCCCACGACTTTTCTGCGGTGGCTCCTTACCCTGGACAACCCTGAACCTGCAGGTGCGAGGCAGAGAAGGCCATCCTCACGCGCAAGGTCCTTGTGCGGCAGGCACATTTTTAGAGCAAGCATTGCATGGGAAAGGAATGCAGGATGCTGTAACCGAGGCGGGCTGGGCCCTAGCGCCACAGGCATAATGTCCTAATAGTGTGGCGCAAGCTCATTTAACCACTACTGCACCGCTTTTCTTTTCAAATATTTAGTGCATCACAAAACACCAGCACCTATGAAGGTGGCAGGATTCAAAATTACTGAGTTCTACCCAAACTTCAGTATAACAGAGCAATTCATGGGTGATACAAAAAAAACTAGACTTACGGAAGAGATCAAACCTGGGTCCTGTCTCAAATATTACAGCCGAAAGACAGTGGGAGTTGGGGAAGAGATTAGCAGAACTAAACAGTCTTGGGCCTAAGGCTCAATTGAGGTTCCCGGCTACACTGAGAGTAATGTGGAATAACCATATGCACATGATCCGGTCCACAAATGAAGCAGATATGCTTATTGCCAAGATTCAAAATAAGAAACAGGGAGGGATTTAGGGGTTGCCAGTAGGGATGAGAATTTGTTTCCCCACAGTGAAAGTGTGCTAGTTATTTTTGTATATATATTCATGGACCCTTGGGTGGGGGTTGGGTCAGAATAGGTATTGTTTGAAATCTTTATTTCGACCGATAAGATCATAAAAGATATACATACATCAGAGTAATATAAAATTTGCACAATACAATAAAACAGTGATTATAAAACTTGGTCTTTGCGGTATAAATCATATTATGCTCAGTGATACCTAAAACCAATTACGACTAAAATTGTTAAAAAGGTATTAGAAATCCGGGTCCAGATTCAGGAAGCGTGAACGTGCGTGCCACATTGCCGTTAGATACTTCGCCATAGCAAACACTATCTGGGGGGAGAGATCAGTCTTCAGGATTCTATACGCAGGTAAAAAATTTCGCCCATGTTTTTGAGAAGGGGAATGAGCCAGTATTTCCTGATTTTTTGGTAGGGTTTACAGAAAAATACCACATGTGAGTCGTTTTCTTGAGGATGTGCACATGCCGGGCAGCGTTCAGTGGTCGGGGGCGAAGACCAGGACTTGTAAATGACCTTAGAGGTAAGTGTACCATACCGCCACTGCAGAAAAAGCTTCCTGGTTAACGCGGGAGTCATACCATACAAAACACATTCGAAAGAATAATAGTCTTTGTTTTGGGTGAATAGGTTTGTTAGAGAGCCCACCCGCGTCTTATCCAAGGCAGCAATAAGCTTTAGGTCGTAGTAAACTTTTGATAATTCTTTACGTGAGATCCTGATGCTTGCATTTGCCGGGTCAGTCCAAAGTTCTGGTAAACCTAGGGTCTCAAGTGACCTTTTTATGTAGCTTAACCATGGGATAAAAGTAGGATTTGGTACATTTAAAAACTCCTGAAGCTCAGTCCTGTATTTAATGAGTTCTTTGCTGCTCCAGAGTCGTCGCCAAAAAGTTAATGTCTTAAGTCCCAATTCATCTGCAATTGGCCTGATATCCAAGTCGAGTCTCAAAAGAAGCAACGGCGTGAGAGGGGAGGGCTACCATCTGCCTGATAAATTTATTTTCTGTACACGTCAGTTTTTGGGCAGAGGTATGACCCCACAGTTCACCCCTGTATATAACTGCCCCCCGGGCCTGTGATTTGTATATTTGGTTGACTGGACCCACTGGGCGGTATGTAGAGTTCTTCACCATCCTTGAGATACCACCCACTAGCTGCACGAGTTTCATGTTGGCTTTAGTCTTGTGTGTTTCCCAGGTCATTTTCTCGTTTAGAGTTACCCCCAGGTACTCAAACGTAGAGACCCTCTCTAGTCGGACTGAGCCAAGCATGGGATTGGGGCGTGTTGAGGGAGTGGGATTTAGGATCATATATTTTGTTTTTATGGCGTTGATCTCTAGTCCCCTATCCATGCAGAATTCCAGAAAACCATACAGTACCCTTTGGATTCCCATAGAGGATTTCGACTGCAGCAGGGTGTCGTCCGCAAACATCATGGCGGGCACCCTGCTGCCATCCAATTTGGGGGCATCGATGTCACTGATCCTGGATAGGTGGGCGATTACCCCGTTCACAAAGAGGTAGAACAGGGTTGGTGCGAGCACACAGCCCTGTCTCACCCCTCTGTCAACGGGGAATCTATCTGTGAGGTCCCCATTCCTGCCACACCTGACACGTGTAAAGTTATTCTGGTGCAATTTAATTAGGATGGATAGAATATCTGCAGGGACACCTATGTCTACCAAGACACTCCATAATTTTGATCTTGGCACCAAATCGAAGGCGGCTAGCAAGTCCACAAACACAGTGTACAAGCTGCCCCCCTCGATTAGTGCAGTCCTCCAATAAATGAGGTTTAGACGGAATATCTGGTCGGTTGTAGATACCCCTCTTCTAAAGCCCGCCTGATGTGGGCTCAGAATAGCACTTTCCTCAAGCCAATTCTGGAGCCGGTCTATATAAGCCTCCCAAAAAGCTTCTGGGACACGTCTATGAGGCTGATGGGCCTGTAATTGGCTGGGCGCAAAGGCGAGCCCTTCTTAAATATAGGAACAACCTCCGCTCCCAGCCAAGTGCAAGGCACATCCATGCCCTTCAGAACGGCATTAAACAATACAATAGGTAGGAGGCCCATACATCAGGCTCCTGTTTAAACAGGTCACCTGGGAGACCGTCCAAACCCGGCGCTTTGCCCAGTGGAAGGCCCGCAATCGCGGCTCTGACCTCCTTTTCTGTGAAGAGGTCCCCCTCTAGATGATTGATGACAGATGGAGATAAATGACATTTGGCCCCATTTTCCTCTGTGTATAGGGACTGAAAGTGTTCCTGCCAAACACTTGGTGCGATGTTGAGTTCTATTGCAGGTGCTAAGTCTTCAGACCCCGTGTTGACGATACGCCAGAACTTACGGGACTCCCTAGCGGCTAAAGAACTAGAAAGTTCCTCCCATTTATTCTGATCCCATTCCATCTTAGCATTATTGACCAATTTCTTGTATGCCCGTCTTCTAGTCTGTATCTCTAGTCTACTTTTGCCCTCCTTAATAGAAGAGAGAAGATCCCTCTTTGTCTTGCGACATGTGGCATTGTACCATGTGGAGCGGTGGAAGCCAGCACCTTTGTTATGAACCTTGGAAAAAAGATCTATCGCCAAGGTCCTAACAAGTTCCTCATGTACCAGCTACAGTGATTTGTGGGTTTCCCAAGAGCTTGGTTCCATACTAAGGAAACCAACTTTTTCTAATATTGGAATAAGTCTTGTGTAGAGGCTGGATAATTTTTCTCTACTGGTAGCCAATTTTTCCCACCTTACTCTGTTTCTATTGTTTTCAAGAAGGAGGCCTGGATTTGAATTTGCCGCCACCGTAGCATGGTCCCTACCCTCCTTGCCAGGGATGGCGTAGTCCAATTCTAGGGCGTTATGGTCACTATCTGTTCTGTCTAGCACCCTAAAATCAATAATATGTTGCCACGAGGACAGTTGGACTAGGACGTAGTCTATTCTTGACTCCCTGCCCGCTCTATTAAAAGTATATTTGCTAGGGTTATCAGATTTAGTGCGACCATTACACGCCCTGAGTCCGTGTTTGAGGGTCAGGGCGGTAATCTGTAAAGCAAGCGGTGTCCATGCTCTAGGGGGAGGAGCTACCATTGGGGGAACTAGCCATCTAGCATCCTCCTCTAGTGAGGACCCATCCAGGAGGCCTGCGAGAGGCTCAAAGTGTGAGTTCAGATCCCCGCCCACCACGATTGGGATCCCCGTAGGTAATTCATTAAGGAAAGCTGAGAGTTCCTCAATAGTAGTCAATTCTCTTGATATATTTACTGGTCTGGAGTAAACATTTATCAAGACAAGTCTACGGGAGTTTGTCCAATCGAGCAGTACAGCTAATATGTCTTCTGAAATCAGGGGGAGTCGTGTGGCCTGGCATCCCAAGTGAGTTGCCACCCATACTACGAGGCCACCACACGGACGTCCTCTACCCCCCCATTTCGCAGGAATGGAAAATGTCGCAAAACCAAGGGGAGAGTGCTCATCTCTCGCCCAGGTTTCTTGAAAAAGACATATGTCTTTAGAGTCAATAAAGGATATCCAGTCCTGTTGATCCCACTTATTTCCCAGGCCTGCTACATTCCATGATATTATTTTCAGGAAGGGCGGCCTGGGGTTTACGGATAGAATGGGAGAGGGAGCGTGGTCATTTAAATTATCCATGGGCGTTGTTGCTGGAGTCAAAACTCCTCGTGCTTCTCCTGATTCCCTATTGCTGTTGGGGGGCTTAGTGATGGTTTTGTTTGCCTCCCTACTAGGGCTCATTTCTTCATTCTGCCCTGTCTCTGTCAATGCTTCATTTATAAATCTAGAGGGTGTGGTAGTTACCTCGACTCCCTCTCTAAGGCAATGGTGGTATTCTTTGCCATGGGGCCTGAGCTGTCAATCCACCATTTCTAATTCGCTGTATCTGTTGAATGTGGGAAAGTATGTTGGGTGGGGGGCTCTAGGACGGTATTCTCCTCTGTTTCTTCCACCCCAACCGCCTCCCCTGCCATAATAAGTTTCCCAAGCCTCCTCCTCCAAATTCGGTGTGAAAATCGCTTGTTGTTGGATTCTGGGGTAGTTGAGATTTCCTCTCCCACTATGATCCCACCCACCCCCCTTCTCTGGGAAGCTACCCCATCTCTCCTCGTCCCTTTCGTAGTTCGAAGGGGATAGAAGAAAGAAAGGGGTAGTGACTTGATGTTACTCCCTTGAGCATCCGGGAGCCATCCACAGATATAGGAGACGGTCCTGGAGTCTCTAAAGTTAATCAGGACACAATCTCCGTTGATGGTTTTCTTTGAACTGCCTACCCATGGAACCCTTCTAACCATCAGGACTTCACTGGTTATACCTTGCGGTAGAGGTCTATACATGGATAGCCAACTAACCACTTTATTCTTTAGGGAAGCAGTTGATTCCTTGAAGGTGGTTTTCAACTTATGAACCCCTGCTAAAATTACTGTGTAGGGGCTCACCTCCGGAGGTAAGTATACTGCTCTGAACTTCTTGGGATTCCCAGGTGCCTCGACTGTTGGTGGTGTTGATTTCTGGGGCTCGTTAAGAGCATGAGTATTATCCTTGGTGTGGTTGGGGTTAGTCTGGGGAGGAGATGCTGTACTTGTTGGTTTGTGGGTGGATTGGGATGTCTACCTTGGCCTTAGGTTGATTGGTCGTGCTTAGGGGGGGGGTTAGCTTAGCCTTTTGGGCCACAGGGACTACCCTATAGTCCTTTTTAGAGGTAGCTAGGAGATCCCTTTTATTCTTTGTCTCTGCGCCCCCTCTGCCACCCCCGCTGTCTGCTTTTATGCTATCGGCTATCGGCACCGTCGATTTCTCTATGGACACTAACCTAGCTTCCATCTTAATTAACTGTGCTTCTAGAGGGCTTAGTAAGGACCTCATAGGAGCACTTATGTCTGCAAGCGTAATATCCTCACCAGAGGTATCGAGGGGGTTCGTGTTGTTATGTTCTGTTGCCTCTACCTCAGAGGATGTTATCTCGATTGCGTCAGTGGGCCTATTCTTTGTACTGATTGAGCCAGGTCTGTTAACCTCGGGGATGGGATTTAGCTTGGGAATTTTTGCCTTCCTTTTCCCTTTATTTTGGACTTCTTTTTTCCTTTTAGGAATAGCTCCTTCCCTTGCCCCCTGCAATGGGTTATTAACTATGCCATTGTCAATATTGACATCGGGAACGAGCGCTGCTGTGGGAGGTGGAATGGGGTGCGGTTGAATCGGTGGCAAGTTTAACATGCTCAAGTCAACATATTCGCTGAGGTCCTTTGCAATGCTAAATGAGGTTGAATTTAATGTATCTGGGTTCACAGGGGAGTTGGCAACACCAGGTGTCTCATTATTAGGCTCAATGTTTTCAATGTTCAATATTTGATCATCTCTGTTGGCAGGGAACTTGGCATGTGCCAGAGGGCCCATAGAAGATCTCCTCGCCCAATCTAATTCTTGTGAAATACGCCTCTCTAGGACCGTGATTTCATCAATCAATTGTGAACCTGCCTTAGCAAAATAGTTTTCCAGCGTACCTTTGGCAGCTCCTGCTGCTGCCAAGCTGCTTTTGCTCCGTGTTTCTCTCGTGGTCATCTTGATGCAGAGTTAGTTCCAATCTTTGCAGGAAGGGGAGCCAGGTGGACAATTAAGCCGAAAGGCGGCGGCCCAGTCCCAGTCTCGACCGTCCTCGACCGTCCTCAAACGGCCCGCCCTTTGCCCGGGCTTAGCCCGGCGCACGCCAGCGCGCGTCCCGCGTTCGCAGTAGATGGCGTGATGATATAGGAGTAGGAGGGGGCGGGGAAGAGACACCAGGTGTGCTGCGTTGATGATGCGCGGTGATCCCTGGGTCTCGCAGTCCCGGCCCCTGTCAGCGTGTTGTAGTAGTTGGCTGTAGGTCCGAAAATGCAGGCTCCGTATTAAATCAGGAGATTTCCCAGAGTCTATCCACACAGAAAACGGCTGTGAGCGGCATTGACCTATTGGACGGTAGGGTTTCTCAGGGTGATATGGGGGGCACTGGGGTGTGGAGAGGAGTTGATGGGTTGGGGGGCGGGGTAGGGGAACACAGAGAGGGGCACAGGGTGGCAAAATGGGTCAAAAAAATTCCTAATCTCACGAGTTTTCAGACTCCCTCAGGGTTAGATAAATCAAAATACAATTTCATCACATAGATAAGATGCACTGAAACTGTATAAGTATAAAATGATGGGGGGTCGTAGTATACAATTTATTTCCTGGAACTTGAATGGTCTACTGTGTTTACGAAGACAAATATTAATATTTAAGTATTTAGAGCTATCCCCCGTGCATGTCTGTTTATTGCAAGAAACGCATCTGAATAGGACAGAGTCAGAATCTGTTTTTTCTAAAGTATCATGGATCCAATGTTTTGTTTAGAGATGAATACCTGTGGAGTTGCCATTTTAGTAAAAAAAGGGATTACGTGTACGATAAGTTCGGTCCAAACAGATCAAACAGGTAGATGGGTCCTTGCATTGCTAGACTTGGAGGGAGAGAAGTTGATTTGTCTTTCTTACTATGGCCCGAATACGGACGATTAATCCTTTTTAGTTAAGTTGCAAGACAGGCTGATTTCGGTAAATCCCCAGATAATTGTAGGCAGAGATTTCAACGTTCGGCTTGATCCTGTAAAGGATAGATCAAATGTAAGCTGTGTAAATGGAACCCCAAGATCACGTAGGCTGATGAAAAATTTGCTATTGAACATCAATTTTGTAGATATATGGAGAGCAAAGATGGGGAATGCGGATGGATTTACATTTTACTGTAAAAAGAATCATCATTCTTCCAGAATTGATTATGCTCTGGTGAATAGGGAGAAGGCAGAGAATATTATTAGTATATCTATTTACCCTTGTCATCTATGTAAAGATACTTGTATAGCGCACTACTCACCCGCAAGGGTCTCAAGGCGCTTGTACGAATACCGCTGTGGAACCCGTACTGGCTTTCCCTGTGAGGCATCCACTCCTGGGCACCCCCAGGGTGAAGGCCAGGCATCCTTAGCGTTGTGGGGGCCGTTGTGGAGATTAAGCAAGCTATTGCCCAGAGTTGCAGAGTGGGACTCTATGATTAGAATAGGCACCGAGGCGAGAATTATCAGGTCCGTGGAATTTTGAGCCCAAGACCCACCAAGGCGGGGAATTGAACCCTGGTCCCGGGATAGACCTCTGCATCAGGGTCTGCCGCTCTAACCATTGAGCCACACTTCTCCACATCTATCTGACCATGCACCCTTAGTATTTGTGTATTCCACACAGATAAGAGAGGTGGATGAGATAGAGGGAAAACTTGAGGAGGCAAGACAAGATCTACGGTCATATTTGAACCAGAAATGTAAGGCTCAGTGGAAGGTTCGCAATATGGAGACATTTGAATATGGGAAAAGAGCTGGTGCCTTATTGGCATGGAAGACAAGAGTAGATAGGGCTAAAAACACCATTAGTCAACTTATAATCGATAATGCCGGAACCAAATCCAGTGAGCCGGCAGTTATGCAGAGTTGCCTTCTGTCCCGGTTTGCGAACCTTTATAAGGAGGATATTGATCCCTCTTTAGAAGCTATAGGTTCGTGGTTGAAAGATAAAAATATTCCAGTCATCACGGATGCAACTAGAGATCTTTTAGACTCTCCTATCTCAATGGAGGAGATCAAGGAGCAAATAAAAAGGCCAAAAACTAAGAAGGCTACGGGTCTCGATGCCCTCCCTAGTGAAATTTATAAAATATTGCTCGACGATCTTTTACCGGTACTCCACACTTTATTCACGATGATATACAGCCCAGCAGGGAAGATCCCTAGCTCGTGGAAGGAGGCAACGATAGTTGTGTTATTGAAGTCTGGGAAGGACCCTCTACTACCTGACTCTTATCGCCCAATCTCCCTGCTGAACGTTGATTATAAGATCTTCATGAGCATTTTGGCAGGGAGATTGTGTAAATTAGCTCCAAGTCTCATTAACACCGATCAGAAAGGCTTTATGCCTGAAGAGCCATACAAGAACAAATCCAACTGGTAATTGGCAATATCGATCTAGCCGAAAACAGAGGGGACCCCTTGGCGATAGTGGCATTAGATGCCGCTAAAGCTTTCGATTGAGTGTGTTGGAAATATCTATGGGCGGTGTTGGAGGGAATGGGTATGGGTCAGACATTTGTTCATACCTTAAAGAATAGTTACTACGGAGCATCGGCGAAGATCTTATTGAATGGCTCCTTGACCTCTAGTTTTGAAATTCAAAGAGGGACGAGACAGGGTTGTCCCCTGTCTCCCCTCCTGTTCAAAATCTATATTGAGCCCTTGCGCAGGCAATTAGGCAGGATAACAAAATAAGTCCTTTTAAGTCAGGAGATTATCAATCCAAAATAGCCCTATACGCAGATGATGTTATAATCTATACTGCAAATCCCGCCATCTCTATCCCGTATTTAGAGAATCTGTTGACGGAGTTTGGCGCCATCTCAGGGTACATGGAAACTCTGATAAAACCGAGATTATGTGTTGGAACTCGGTGTATAGTCATGGCCCAGTAAGTAAAGAATTTAAATACTTAGGGATAAAGATTGTAAAGGACTTAAATAAAATACTGTCGATCAATTGGAAAAAGATTGAAAAAGATGTAGACTTTCTCTTCGCTAGGTGGAAAAACCTCCCTTTATCGATCTATGGGAGGGTCAACCTGGTGAAGATGTCGGTTCTACCTAAATTGACCTTTCTTTTTGGGGTGGTTCCTCTTACTTTTCCACAGGAATGCATCAATAAGATCCAGGGGAAGATAGGTAGCTTTATTTGGGGGCAGAAAAGTGCCAGGCTATCTTGGAAGAAACTAAGAAGGAAGCTCTTGAAAGGGGGCCTGGCACTTCCAAATATAAATCTATATTTATTGGCCTTTCAATTTAAGGGCATAAGGATGCTACTAACTGCACTGGCGGAAACTTCTTGGGGCAGACTTTTGGGGGAACTCGTAGTAGCAGAAGGTGGTAATGGATAGGATGTGTTTTTATATAAATTTGGGTGCACACAGATTTTTCAAGCGGGTTCGCCTTAAGGTTTTAAAAGCTACCTTGCAAATATGGTATAAATTAAGGCGTATCTGGGGTATTGGATACTTTTCCCCTTCTTCTCCAATCTGGGATTCACTGGGGACCCCCATCTGTCTGGGCGATAGCTTAGTAATTTTGACCAGAAGAGCGGGTTTGGAGAAGTGGTCAGACTTGCTGGATTTAGACGGGGTCCTTCCTTGGGAGGTACTGATAGATAAAATTGGTTCTGCATTTTCAAGATTTAAGTACCTTCAAATAAGGTCATGGTTTGAGGCGGAGGCCCGAGAAACAGTTGGGAATTGGGAGCTTGAGCAGCTGTTTCAGGATGCCGGCTCAAGGAAAAAAGAGGTATCGTTGTGGTATACATCTCTTTTAAATGAAGTAGATCATGAGGTTCCCCCACAGTCAGCAGTATGGCATACTACTCCCCTTCTCGAAAATATTTAAAGCCTTTGTGAATCATCTATAAAGTTACTGTACAAATATATAAAACCTGCAAATATAAAGAAAAATCATTTTTTCGTACTAAATAGGCTTTACTATACACAGGCTAAAATCACAAAAATGTGCTCATCTGATGCCACAATCTCTGTTTGCCCGAGGTGTTCTATCAATAGGGCGGATGATATCCATATGTTCTTTGAATGTGCAGAATTAGCGGTATTCTGGAAAGAGGTGGGGGACACTTTGGCAGATATTTTTCAAACACATATAGAGGTTGATCTCTCTTTAGTGATATTTGGTAAGAATAATCATGATTCCAGGTCACTTTCATCCCCTCAGATAGGTCTCCTTCTATATATCATGATTCTGGCTAGAAGAGAGATATGCTTTAGATGGAAGGACTCTGCCCCCCCACTAGAGAAGGTTTGATTAAAGCCGCCCTAAGAATGGCAAACTTAGACCAAGAAGAAGCCCCTGTAAACATCTGGTCTCCCTTGCTCACCTGGGGACGCAGCCTGTACATGGTAAATAACTAAGATCGAGCAACTGGTACTTTTTGTCCAATGATTACACTTGTCCTCGGGATAAAGAGGAAGGACATAGTCGGCTAAACAAAGGCAGTGAGTCGAGAGGCGCCCAGTTTAATATATATTGACTTGTTAAGATCTGCCGGAGTCTGAGGTGAGATGAGGAAAAAAAAAAAAAGAAACGTCAACGACCTTATAGCAATTGAATCAACTACTGATGTGTAACGTAACTACATGCTGTTTGCTTGTTGTAATTCTTTATATAATTTACAAGCATTTCTTGCCCTGCCTGAGCCTTTTTCGGAATTTGTGAATCTCTGTTCATTTGTTTCATTTTGTTTATATATGTTGCGTTGGACGCAGGATTGTGTCCCACTTTATTCTTGTGTTCTATGTGATTTGATACATTATTAAATATTTGTGTCCAGCTGGACAGCATTAATATAGCACTGATTTCAGGTCTATATTCATTGTTTTCTGTGTGAATCTCCCCTGTCAGGGACTACTTTGTAATTGTAACGCACTACTACCCAAGGTCCCTGACCATTACAATTGGGTTCCCTTGTTATTTAAACAAGAAAAGTGCAAGAGGCAAGGAACGTTACAGCAGGTGCTTTTGAAACAATAATATACTTGCAAACATCCCGAAGTCAGCACCCGGTGCAGTGGCACTGGCTGCTCTGCCCTAGAGCCGGCCCTGTCCCGCAGCCACACCCTATTAACAAAAGAAATGCAGCAAGTCTACAAGCATGACGCTTGCTTTCAGAATCACCTGAAAGCACACATCATGCTTGTAGACTTGCTGCATTTCATTTGCTAAAAGGGCAGGGCTGCGGGGCAGATTGTGTGCTTTTGTGAAAGTATTTATGTTAATTGCAGTGCATGGCGACACTGTGATTAACATGAATACTTTAAAAAGGCACACAATCTGCCCGCAGCCGCGCTACTTTTAATCAAAGTACAGGAGCCACTTGCTGCTGAACTTACCTGCAGCTTGTATTCTCTTCCACGGTGGTCTCTACCTTTGCCTACAGCAGAAGGAAATTAATGTTTTTTGCTCAGCTCACATTTTAAAAGCAGCGGCACGAGCGTTCTTCACAAAGGTGCTGTGTGTGCTTGCTTCACACACAACACCAAGCACTCGGGGTGACATAGGTGCGCGCACGCACCTTACAGGGAACAGTGCTGGTGAGAATAAATCCAGTCCAGCACAATTTCTTACTTACGATAAAACAGGTATTTACTTTACCACAGCATCTGGAACAGAACAGACAGACAACATTTTCTAGTAGACATTTTAATTCCACATTATGGCTATTCCTCCAATGAGGCATGAAATGCCACTATCTGAATAGTGCATGGCCCATTCTACAGTATATTACTGCCTGCGTTGTTATGTTATGTTAAAAAACTTTGGAAAGCGCACGTTCACCAATCAGTTTCATGGCGCTAATAGGGCAGAAGGAAGAATTATGGGAAGCTGAAGTTAAATGTTGTATGACTGAGCAAACAGATAGGTCTTGAACATTTTTCTGAACTGTCCGTAAGATGAAATGTGGGTTAAAGGGAGAATGTATTTGATTTATTTGTAGATTTTAGTGGACGTTCAGTGTTGCATTTGACTAGAGGCAGAAGTAGAATTAAAAATAACTGCAGTAGCTGTGTCCTTGCTTCGTTACAAAGAGCAAAACGGTTACCCACTAAAGAAAGAGGTTGTCACCTCAACTTTGTTTACAAAGCCACATGGTGGAAGGCTCAACCTAACATGGAACATTTGAAAGAAGTTGATCCCTTGTGTGGAGGCTAATCCAGATGATTGACATTACAGTGTGGGCATCAACAGAGAGCCCAGTATGCATATTCCTCACCCGCCTCAGTTGTGTGTAGAGCCTGCAGTCTTGGGCACAGCAAAAATTTGGCTTGGTTCCTTTTCCACTCCTATGGAACCAGCATTTTGCATAATGGGGCACAAAGGTCCGTGAGGAGCACTGATATCTCCTCTTCTCAACTTGAATACACATTTGTAAATGAGATCGCCTCTTGTCAGCCAGTCTGGGAAAGTGTCATTTTGAACAACCTTTACTCACTGTTCTTATTTAGAGCACTGTACCAATATCTTTGGCATGGTTTCATTTTGTGATCCATGCTACTGCCTATTACTTGCCGGGGCTAACGAATGATGCAAAATTCTCTAAAAACGGGTGCATAATGACTGCAAAACACCAGAGTATTCTCACTTAGGAATTCCCACTCTAAGGAAAACTGGATGAATGTTTGGTATATAAAGAACATAGCTGGCTTTACTTCTCCAGTCTTAAAACTGAGAAAAATCAGATGAAACTACTGACAACTTTAACTTGAGCACAATAAGAACAGAGTGCAAAATGATCGAAATACATGAAAAAAAACATTAAGAAGGATCAGAAGAAAGTGGTGAACCATGTACAAGTGAGAGCACCGGATCCACACGTGGATCGTACTGCAGTGAGGAATTAGAAGAAAATGATGAACTGTGTACTCATGGGAGCACCTGATCTGCTCAATCTGACAGGAAGCAGAAACCACTTTCATGAGGGCTCAGGTGAGAGTGGTGATCTTCAAAGGAGAGCTGTGAATCCCTAGAACCCGCAGGGTGTGCACACGATCAAGAGGGAGTAGAAGAAAGAACTTCCCTCCATGTAAATAACAGCAAAAAACTCCTCTCTTCTAAGGGAGGCTGATTGGAAATGACAACTTCTCTGCAAATATAGATCATCTGATTGGATTTCCTATTGGGCAATTAAACTTGTTACTTTTATCATCAGTGCAAATGCCCCGGTCACTTACAGGTAATCTTTATTACTCTGAGTTCAAGTCTTTGTCGCCATATTCATAACGAATGAGCATTGGCTTTCATGAATAGAACCTTCAAAGCAACAAAACAAAATAAGTGCACTAGCTTTCCCATTTCTCCAAAATGGCTCACTTCCACTTCCTCTTCGATCATTTGAAAGGAAAGTCATCCAATCCCTCCTCATGTCAATTAACAAGCCTCTATAAAACATAAAGCTGAACTCAAAGAGGTAAGGGAGGGATGGGAAACCTTCACTGTGGCGAGAAAAAATTAGATTCGAAGTAATCAAGATTACTGGTAAGTAACCAGGGCGTTACCTCCCGGTCCGTCTTACTCGAGACCATTCATAACAAAATGAGCACATACCAGAGCACATATTGGCTGGATGTTATTAAAACAAGGCGGAAGTGCTGAAGCCAAACACAAAAATAAAGATGTAATCATTTTTACACTGTGTTAGCTCTAAGTATAATATGTAAAATTCACATTTTAAATACCAACAATTGTCTCCAAGATAGAAAAGGCATAAGCAGCAGAAGACTTGCCACTCATTTCCATCCTATAATGGTCCAGAAACGTGTATGGTGATAACCAGGTGGCTACATTGCAAATGTCTTCTATTGCCACATGTTTAAAAACTGCCCAAGATGTAGCAAAACTTCTTGTTCATGTACCTTACACCTGGTTAACTAACTCTCGACCCTGAGATAAGTGTGCAGAATTGTTTGCTTGATCCACATGTTCAGCATTAAGTTAGATGGTTTCAGACCATTTCACCCTGGATCTAATGTGACAAAAAAGGCTATCCACTTTCCTGAAAAGCTCTGTTCTCTTGAGATGCAGCAATACGGTCCTCCTTACATCTAACAGATATAACAATGCCTCCTCCTCTGAGTGGAGATTTGGAAAAAAGACTGACAAGACAACTTCTCTAGAACGACGGACATGAGAAGGGACTAAGGTTTTAAGCAGGGCCACTAGAATAATGCGGCAGGGGAGTACCAAAATATGCTGCAAGGTTAATTAAATTATGCAGCACAAAAAGCTAAACAATACAGCACACTTTGTGATAGCATTACTTTTTTTTACAGAAACTGAGGAATGTTTGTGAACTGGAATGGATTGAGATACGCAGGTAGACATCTAGTAAATCCAAGTATACTAGGACACCTCCCTGGTTTAAGAACTGAAGAATCTCCTGACGAGTGAGCACCTTGAATTTCACATGGGGTGTTTGTCTTTGAGGTCCAGTATTAACCTGAACTCCACTTAGGTCTTTTTAACCAAAAATAAAAAGAGTCAAGTAGACTCCTCTTCTCCTTTGATGTGGCGGGACTGGGATGCTTGCTCCTTTTACAAGCAGTTTCTGAACGCCCTCTGCTAGTGCTTGTCTTTTTATGTGGCTTGCTGATAGAGGAGTAAACAAACATTTTCTGGCAGAGGAAAATCATAGACAATCAGATACCCCACTTCCACTAATTTCAGACCCATTGGCTCTGATTTCTTATGTAGAATTGCTGATTAATTAAAGTGGAATTGGGGAAATATTGCACTCCTTGGGGGAATCTTGTCCATCTGCTGCTATATTTGTTTTTATGATAATTTTTAATCCTGAACAGTGTTGGGGAAAACTTTTCTAAACATTTTATATTTTTAATTTATGGGGAGACTTTCATGTTGTCATCTTGAGTTGCATTACGCTTGGGGTGTGACTTCTTGCTTAAAACATAACGTTTGTTCGGGACGAGCTCCGTCCCTGGTGGCCATTTTTTACTTTCCACGCGCTGATGGTCAGCGTTCCACTTGTTGCATGCCGCCCGATCACGGCCTGCATTTAAGGGGCTTGGGCTGGTCGCACCGCTTGTAAGAGGCTCTGATTTCTTAGGTAGAATTGCCGATTAATTAAAGTGGAATTGTGGAAATATTACACTTTTTGGGGGAATCTCGTCCATCGGCTGCTATTTTTGTTTTTATGATAATTTTTAATCCTGAACAGTGTTAGGGAAAACTTTTCTAAACATTTTATATTTTTAATTTATGGGGGAGACTTTCGTGTTGTCATCTTGAGTTGCATTATGCTTGGGGTGTTACTACTTGCTTAAAACATAACGTTTGTTCAGGAAGCGCTCCGTCCCTGGCAGCCATTTTTTACTTTCCACGCGCTGACGGAGGTCAGCGTTCCACTCATTGCACGCCGCCCGATCCTGGCCTGCATTTAAGAGCCATGGTCTTGACGCGCAGCAGTCGTGCCAACGTTGTGACGAAGGCGCGACAAAGGCAAGACCGTCCGAGATCGCCCGGGACCAGGGGCCAGGAACTATGCCCAAAATGTCACCTCCCCTACGCCCTTAATTAAATGCTCTAGGAACCAACTGCTCAGTTTGCGTGGTAAGGTGAGCATTGACTGTAGTTTATTATGTCCTTTAGAGGCTAACCCCTTATGTAGTGGCTGCAACTACTGTTTTAACACTCATATTTTAACTAGGTGCAATAGTTCTATTATAGATGGTTCTAGTGACCAGGAAATCCCGGAATACCCCCTAAGTAACAATAAAACTTATAATTTTTGGAACATTAACTGTCGCTCCCTCCCTAAACATAAGAAAGATATTTTCAACTTGCTGAACAGTGAAGATCCTGATGCTATTTTTTTGACAGAAACATGGCTAAATGTTAGCTCAGGCCCGGACGTTGTGACTGCCCTTCCTGATAATGATACCATAGTGAGGAGTGAGGAAATAGAAATTTTTAGGTAACAACTGTGTCCCCCACTCGCACCCCATCCATGCACACGTGTCCCATGTATGTCATGTAATTCCTCTTCCGTGCCTGCTAGAAAGACGCAAATACATTTGCGTCCAACGTTAACATGTCAGTCATACAGTTCTCCAAGAAAATCACGTTAATTAGGCTTCTAGGCCTATGGTGCCAACGTCTTTACGTGGTGCACTTTTGAATCTCGCCTACGTTTTCTCCATGTTTTCTGGCCCAGTCGAGCCAGACCCTTAATCGAGGCTCCGAGTTCTTTTCTGCCTCTGAAAGCTGCAGTTTAGGTATGCATCCCTGACCTCTGCCTTACTTCCTGCTCAGACGAGCGGTGCCCGGCTCGGCCTGGTCTGCTTGCCAAGACGATGTTTTACCTACAAGTTATCTGCTCAGCCTCTTCGAAAACACATTCCAGTCTAGTGAAATAGGTAAACATATTGCCGGCTGCAGAGCAAAGGGCCCTGCCTTCCTGTCTCCATGCAAGTAGTTTACTGCTCCCGTTACCATGGTAGGCCCATGGCCCCCGCACTTCACATGAAGACCCATATGCACGCACTAGCATTCAGTGATGAACGGCCTCTGCCCGAGAGACCTTTTACTTCAGACACTACATCCTCCAAACATAAGATATCAGATATGTTTTAAGTGCAGGTCGTTCTGACATCCCAGACATTAGTCTCCTCTACTAGTGCTAAAGTCAAAGCCCCTAGCTTTCCCCAGTTATACGTCATGCTCAGTTGCGCACGCATCCAGGGTAAAAGTTTCTGCTGATTCTGCAAACTTTCTCTAAAGCATCCTCCCACATGTGACGTTTCTTGTGACGATTCTCTGACATGTCAAGTGCACGCCCATGTGTACGCCTTCTTACACGCCTCCTGTTACGCACATGTGTTCTTATCTCTCTCTTTTCACCTGTTACGCCTACTGTATTCATTTCCATTATCCTGTTTTACTATATATAATGTGTGATGTTAATAAAATGTTGAATGTCCCTTCCTGAACCTTAGTGGTGATGGAACGATGCCTCGAGGCATCCCATTAAAGCCCGTATGACTCAGATACCACGGACTCTGCCTCTCATTTGATTGAGCTATCCTTTATGTAATTTAATGTAATCAAAAATTGTACGGTAAATTATTTACCACAGGAGAGATAGAATTCTTAGGAAAGGTGGAGGTATTGCGATAATTTTTAAAAGAGGCTATTCATGTAGATTTGAGGATTTTCCTTTGACCGATTGTGAGGCTGCCCTTTTCAAACTTAGCCTTACTCCCCAGTTTAGGGGCAATGATCTACCATCCCCCAGGCCTGGCTGGTTCTTTGTTGACCTTACTCCCAGATTTGATAGCTTCTTGGCTACTCACATTGGCTAACTTTACAGTTTTAGGCGATTTAAATCTTCATTTTGAAAAATATGAATGCACTGCAAGCAGGGCACTGATTGCAGACTTCTCTGCAATGAATTTACCTCTCTGCAATAATGGCTACACACATAGAGCCGGCCATTTATTGGACCCGATTTTTTCTAATTTGTCTCACATTAACTGCCCACATGCACTCCCTTTATGTTGGTCTGTTCATTTTGCTGTTAAGTTTCAACACACAATTCCACTAAATTCGGCCCTACTGCCATCTGGGATATTTGCCCGGTCCAGGAACTGGGGAAAATTGGATATAGAAAAATGTAACCAATTATTGTTAAGTAATGCCCCCAGTTTTAACTCTACATCACTTTCCTCCTTGGAAAGTATTTACAATTGGATCGCTACTGCAACTCTCCCACCTCCGGTGAGAAATGAAATAACCATTGTCCCCCTGGTTTACTGAGCAATTAAAAATTGAAAAGGGTGGGCGTGGCTTGCTGCCGAGCAAAATGGCCGCAGCCTAGAGGAGCTCCGGGGAAGAGGCATATTCCCCCATAAATCGGAACATTAATCCGCAGGACCATTATGCCCCAAAGGCACCCACTTGCGGCGGAAGACTAGTGCAACCCTTCGTGACTAGTCTGGCGCTCCTCCGAGGTCCGTGGTAGAATTGGGAGAGCGGAGATACCAGTGGCCTATTGTCCAGGCTCCTGCCGGGGACTACATTTTGGTGCATGCCGACCTCCGGGTGGCAGTGCGCGGCAACGATCAGCTGGCCAGCGCGGCTCAGGGAGAACCGAGTTGGCGGCAACGGCTTGAAGCGGCTGGGTCTCCGATGAGGTGGGAATGTTCCCCCCCCCTCTCATCCCCCCTGGAACAACGCGACCCGCGGACTGCGGGGTAAGGCCCGCTCTGAAGATCGGGACTACCGGTGAGTCGGAGCACTGGCCTGGCAGCATGGGCGGCTTGCTCTGATCGCCGAGGCCCGGATTTGAACATTGCGGGGGCTCTCCTGCGACATAGTGAAGGAGATTTCGAGGTTCAGAGACCCGGAGGACATGCTGGATGTAGGGCGCAGGAGGTGAGGAGTGCCGGGGACTGATTGCTGCACCGGACCTGGGGAGGTGAGGAGATACATCGTGGGGGCCTGGCAACACCAGCAGACTCTGCAGATCTTTATTGGCGCCTCGTGGGAGCAGCCGCCACTGGGTCCTGGGGAGCAGCCATCTGGATGTGAGCCTGGGACTTGACTGTCGCTAGGGGGGGCCTCTGGACCGTCCTCCATTACTGTGCAGAATTACATAGGAAAGTGGAAATACGGCAGCATGCGGTATAATTTTGCATATACCAGCCACGGGAACCCCCCTGGATGAACTGTGTTGCGGACAGATTAACGGTGAGCCAAGCGTTCCCGTATTCATCGGGGTGGGTACATTACCAAGCGCAAGATGGGGGGCAGGGGCCCTCGTACAACCTCGCACAGTGGCCTGGAAAAATACGCATACAACAAAGACTTCCCTCCACTATCTCAGCGTAAGGACTCCACGGACAAGGCCCCGAACGGGGGTGGAGCTCCTAAAGTGACACTGGAGGACATCATGGCGGCCCTCACTAGTGTTCAAACAACTGTTGGATCTATTTCTATGGACGTTAGTCTCCTGAGGGTTGATTTTCAGAAAATGACCGCCAGGGTCACAGAGGTCGAGCAAGGAACCCAATTTCTGACCAAGGACACTTCCACATTACTAAAAAAGGTGTCGCAACTTGAGATGGACAACAAACAAATGGTGGCGAAGCTGGACGACCAGGAAGGGCGCGCACGTCGCAATAACGTAAGCAAGTGTTGCGGAGAGTGAAGGGGGCCCGGCAATGGACCTATATGTTGAGGACCTAATAAAAACCAGGCTTCAGCCCAGGGGACTCTCCACCTTCTTCTCGGTTGAAAGGGCACACAGGGTGCCGGGAGGCAAACCCAGACCCGGGCCGCCCCTAGACTAATCCTGGCTCGAATCTTTAACTTTCGGGATCGGGACGTTATATTGCAGACGGCACGGGTGGCGCCGCCATTGCGGATCCAAACCTCAACTGTGTCCTTCTTTCCAGACTATACAGCAGTGGTGTCGGCACGGCGCAGGAGTTTCATTGAGGTCAAGAAGAAATTGAGAGCCAGAGAACTGCCCTACTCCATGCTCTTCCAGGCAAGACTTCGGGTGGTGGCGGATGGAAAAACCCAATTATTTGAGATGCCCGAGGAGGGGAGGGAATCCGCCAGCAGCAAGAGGAAGCAGGAGAGTGAGGGACTGTAATGCGGTTTGAAGCCGGCTTAACAATTACAACTATGGTACACACCAGAACTCACGATCGCTACAAAAGACATTGAACCCTTAACTAAATAGTGCCTTTGAGGAGGGGAATGATGTGGGTTTCTTCTGGACTTCTCTTCCCCTACACGCAAGTACTGTACATGGGGACTGGGTTTAAACGCTCTGCTGAGTTGGGGTGGATGTGTCCCTGTAGAACAGTGTACCTTAATTTGAATTTATTACAAAAAGTAAAGTCAAAAAACATATACAGACACTGTAAATTAATCACAATGAATGGACCAAATTACTTGGTAAATAACAGTGCCCCAAGAAAGGAAATTGGGAGTGGGATAGCGTGATGCTGTGAGGGAAAAGGACAGTGAAGGGATAAAGTTAGTGACAACGTATAAATATCGAAATTCATTCGAAATGCAGTCAAATTTCAAAGGCTTCAGATCCCTGAGCCAAAGTGGGGGATCATAACATATCCCGTAGTACTTAAAGCAATCTATGTTGACACAGATGTATCCAAATTAATGCGGGCGTGTCAACTGAAAAGAGGGAGAAGTAGCCGTCGACTTTTCGACCCCACGCTACACTTGTAGGTGTATTTGTTGCCTTACATCGGGGTCTTCATCAGGACAGGGTAAACAAGGTGCACTACCGTATCTGAAAATGTATAAACAATGCAAACGTAAATAAGGGGGCAGACAATCAATGTCTAGTTACCGTAGTGAGCGGTAAACATATTACTTGATCTATTACCATGGTTCTGTAAAAGCAAGTGTGCTGCTATTGTACACATTAGATGTATTCCAACTTTAGAGAAGATTAGATCATAACTTTGATACATCTTTGGTGAATTTACAACAATTTGTGTATAACCAATAATTGGTATCTCACTTTTTCATATCAGAACTGACAAACAGAAACACAAAAATTCCTGATTCAACCAGAGGAAACCAAAACAATGTCCTTGACTGAGTTCATCACACCAATGGGCTTAACAATGGATAGGTGTGGGTGACCTTTGAAGGGATACTTGACTTAGAATAACATAATTACAATGATTAAAAAGACCGTCTATTCATGATCGCAGGGGTAGTTTTGAAGTGGTTTAAGGATCAACAGAGACTCCCTGTCAATAGGAACACCCTAAGGTATATAGGAAAAGAGTATTCCAGTCCGTAATACAAATTACAGCAACCTAGCCTCTGTATTCGGAAAATTAACACACTACCAAGATTTTAGGAGAACTTAGAGAACACATACCTGCTCAAGGTGAGCAAGGGACAAGACCGTGTCAAATTATGTCATGGGTGGTGGGGGAAAGGGGTTGTATGTATGGGTTTGTTTTTATGACTTGTGGAAGTGAAAACATATCTTGTTGCTTTATGGTTTTTTATACGGACGCAGTCAATACTGACTCTTGATATATGTACATTTGCCCTGACTTATAACTTAATAAAAAATGTTTAAAAAAAAAAAAAATTGAAAAAAGTAAGTGCAAGGCTATAGAAAGAAGCTGAAGAAGGAATTACTTCGCTAAATCCAAATGTATTTATAAAGCTACTCTGAAAAAATATCATGCCCTAAGCAAAATAGCTCGAGCCGAGTATGTCTCTTCCACTATTTTGGTGGCGAAGTATTGCCCTCGCACTATGTCCTCTATGGTTAAGAAGCTAGCAGGCTCAGGTACACAACCTTGCCTGCCTGTTCTAGATGAATTGCAATGTAACACTCTTGTTAACTTCTTTATAAATAAAGTGGAACAAATGTATCTGACATTAGGGTAACCAGTTTGGTGACCCCTGCTCAGCCCGTTTCTTTTTTAGAACCCATTGTGGAACCTTCTATTAAACTAGAGAAGTGGGTGCCTCTTGATATTAGCTCTTTAAAAAAAATCCTAGCGAGCATCATATCAGGCTTCCCTTGTGATCCTCTTCCGGCCTCGGTGCTCCTGCAAATTGAACAGCCCGCTCTGAGAGTTGTTATGGAGTTACTTAATGCCTCGCTTATCGAGGCAGTGATGCCATCTGTTTGGAAACATGCAATGGTCCTGCCTTTGCTCAAAAAGGCAAATGTGGATCCTGCTAAGCCGACTAATTTTAGGCCCATTTCCTTACTTCCGGTGTTTTCCAAAGTTTTGGAGAAACACGTGAACTCCCAACTTTCTATGCTTGTTGAATCTTCCAATTTTCTGCATTCATCCCAGTCGGGCTTTAGAGCAGGGTTCTCAACTAAGACAACCCTGCTGGGTGTCACCGAAATGTTATGCCAGCGTTTGGATGCAGGTAACAGTAGCCCTTATATTACTAGACCTAAGTGCCGCATTTGATATGGTTTCTCATACCGTATTAATTAAGTCTTTACACTCTTTGGGCATTTCTGGTTCGGCACTTGGTTGGATGTCCTCTTTTCTATCTGAATGGACATTCCAAGTTTTCTCTCCTAGGGCTTCCTCAAAGTCTTACTGTTCCCCGTATGCGGTGTCACAGGGCTCAATTTTAAGTCCCCTTTTTTTCAACATCTATGTACAACCTTTGGCAGTGATTGCGAAAGAGGCAGGGCTGGCGCTCTTCACGTACACTCAGATCATCTTTTCCTTATCGGCTGACAAGAGTTCTGGTCCTTCCACCCTGCAATTGGGCTTGCGTAATATTGCATCGTGGATGCAATCTAACTTGCTCAAGCTCAACGGGAAAAAAACGTAAGTCCTCATTCTTGGGGAAAACACAGATCGTTGGAGCCCTCAACATTGGCCCGATGAAATAGGGCCTTTACCTACGCCCTCCTCTCAGGTCTGCAATCTTGGCTTTATTATTGACAATAAATTGTCAATGAAACAACAGGCAGTACAAACTGCATCCACCTGCTTTACCATCCTTAAATGGTTAAAGAAAATCATTTGGCTGCTCCCTGTTGCTACCCAAAGGACGGTAGTCCAGGCGCCTGGACTACGGAAATGTCTTTTTTTTGGGTGCAAACAGGGATGTGCTGTATAAGCTCCAGGTGGTGCAGAACTCTGCAGCCAGATTGCTGTGCAGACTTCCAAGAATGTCCAGCTTTTCTAATGCCCTGAGAGAGCTGCATTTGCTCAGGGTGGAAAATCATACAAAAGTCAAAGCATTGAGCTACAAGAACTGGCATGTCCCTATCAACCCTCCCGTCTGTTACGTTCTTCCACTGAAGAAACATTTGAAGTTCCTAGATCAAATTTTTGAGACTGGGCGCTCCTTCTCCCACCTTGGTCCAATCTTGTGGAACTCTCGCCCTCATTTGATGCGTAAAGAAAGACTGTACTCCAACTTTCGTAAACAATTAAAGACTTGGTTATTTAGTCAATGATTCTAATATAAGTTTCAGAGTTTCCTTCTGGGTCTGCGCTGGGAAACCCTTCTTGGGTAGCTATGCGCATTATAAAAATAAATTAATAATATTAATAATAATAATAATAATAATTAGCCCGAGACTGATCTCCATACTTCCATAAAATGGTAAATTCAACCTCCCACCGAGATATACATTCTGCTTGCATAGTCAGGACCTTGCAGCAGGCTGCTTTCCAAGGTCAGACTGCTGGGACCGGGATTTGTTGAAGGAAGGGAATTCCTGGCCATGTTCCCTCCTGCAAAAGGGCTGATTGGTCTTTCCCTGAAAAGCCAGTCCAAAAGCTCTCTTATTTCCAAAGGATCTACCTTTTGGAGCTCTCATTTGTGCTAGAAGTTTTCTATAGTAACCGGACCAATTAGTTATCTCCTCCAGAGAAGCAACAAACAACTTAGTTCCAGCAAAAAAGGATCTTCATTAAAAGATGCCTTAAAACAACTCTGCCCAAACATAATTCCAGGGACAGGCTGAGGCACAGAATGGTTAAAATAAGAAAATGCCAACTTTCTAAAAGTAAATCCAAAGGGGCACGCTTGTGGGCCCCCTTCTGTCGCACTGCAAAATCAGGAATCTATCCTCATAATCAGCAACTTTTTTTCTTTTGAATTGTAATCTTCTTATTCCAAGTAAACCCATCTATAATCTTGAAACCATGATCCAATGTTCATCCATACTTCCAATCATCACAGTAAAAGCAGCGTGATTCCAGTATAATTCTTTTTGTATTTTCACATATCTCATGCATGGCCTCTGGGCCTTCGACAGCGACACTTTGAAAGGAATCAATAAAGGCAAGTGCTGACTCAAAAGATGTTTATTACTTTTACCCAATAGATTTCAGGCCACAGGGGCCCTTCGTGAGGGGTCATTGAAATGGATAATAAAAGACCATTTCAAACGTTGTACAAAGCACATCCTCTGCCTAAAAAATGAATACAGAAATAAAATAAAATAATGCTGTGAATGTGAATGCTAGTTACAATTTCAACCCAAAAACTCCTATTACTAATCTCTCCCTGTGACGATTTGTCCCCTGCATAAACAAAGTTAAACCAGCATGTTTGAAAATAATCGTTAACACCCTAACTCACTACCTGTACTCCATTCCGTATGCATTTGCGTGTGCGTTCACCCCTAGCCCAACCCAATTTGAAACAAACACAAAAAAAGTATCAACCTTCCCACATCACCATAATTGGTGCAATACAAACTACAAAAACAGAAATCCAAAGTAAGTTGAATGACAAAATAATACAACTGCATGTAAATGAAAACTAAAATCAAAACTGAGCGGCAAATTCATCTTGACGTGCAACTCCATTTTGGCACTCACTGCCATCCTTCAGTTTGAATCAAGCCCTACCAACCATAGTTTTAAACTCGTACACTATAGGTAACAGGTGTGGTTCTACCCTGTGATCCAATCTGAAGAAAATTCAAGACACAGTTCACTGAGTTTAAACGTGAAAAAATAAACTCATGCAATCCCCTTTTAATACATATGCCTTTGCGTGTGCGTTCACCCCTAGCCTGTGGCATTTTCAGACCTGCAATTTAAAAAGTAACTTTGCTAAAAGATGTGTTTTAAAATGGTGATTCCAGTGACACTAAACATACTCTTCCTATCTTTTCCCTTTTGGAAGTTACACTTAAAAAAGTGTTACAAGGCAGCTCCGATGCTAACCCATGGACGAGCTAGGCCTTGCTATAGTGAAAAACAAATTTAGCAGCTTTTAACTACCAGGACATGTAAAACTCAAAAATACATCCTCTTAAATACACTGCAGCCTGATAGTGGGTCTACCTAGAGCCTACCTTAGGGGTGACATAAATGTAATTAAAGGAAAGGTTTGCACCTGGCAAGTAGGTGAACTTGTCAGGTTGAAATGGCAGTTTAAAACTGCACACAGAGGCTCTGTAGTGGCAGGCCTGAGACAGGTCTGAAGGGATACTCATGTGGATGGCACAATCAGTGCTGCAGGCTCACTAATAGCATTTGATCTACAGGCCCCGGGCACATGTGGTGAACTGTATTAGGGACCTATCCGTGAATCAAATGTGCCAATCATGATGAAACCAAATGCCATTACATTTTAGACACAGAGCACAGGCACTTTAGCACTGGTCAGCAGTCGAAAAAGCACACAGAGTCCTAAAGCCAGCAAAAATAAATTTCAACTCACAGCCAAAAACAGGAGATCGGAAGTCAAAAAGTCAAGGGAAACCACGCCAAAAGGTGCCAGGTCTAACACTTATCCTAAGTGTAATCTTGTCCTGTGGTCTCTTCAAGCTCCCCCTTGTGGCCAACCTTGACCTATGGTCTCAGCGGACTCACCTGGGCATTAACTTGCTCCTTGCATTCGCTTACTTTCCCCTGCAGTCCATTTTGGCCTTTGATTCCTTCAGCTCCAGCGTAGGGGGTGATCATCATTGGTTTGTCATGAGATCACTTTGTCCTGAAAGGCTGCTATATTTCCAATCAATATTTTAGATACAAAGGGTCGTGCCCTTAGACCACCCCAAATGCCAAGATCAGTCATTTAAAATAAATGCTTGGTTTACTAAAGATGAATGAAGCTTAAATTAAATTTATATCATCTTCTTCAGCCTTAATGATTTTGCGACAGTCCATGCTGCAAACCTTTAAATGATTTGCCATGACGGTGCTTTCTCTGCCGCCAGAGCGGGCAGTGTTGAATGCAAACCTGATGAAATTACACACTTCACATCAGTCGAGGAAAAATAAAAACAAACGTTGTCAATACCAAAAGGTCTGGATTTAAAGGAATGCTATAAGATAAGGTGAAGTAGATAATGGGAATGGGTATGTATTTATGTGGAAGCAAAGCATTGTAGAATAATATTAGTGTAGGTTAAAAGGTTAGGAGCACAGTTGCAGTGTCAATCCACACCTAAAAATGCATGTACGTTATTGACTGCCCTCTTCCCATCTCTGCTACTGCTGGAAGAAAACACTATAAATCATCTAGATATCTAAACCACTTTAATAGCATTACAATGTCATGTGTGTGCCCCTGAAAGTTCAAACACAGGCAGCTGGAAAAACAAACACAATGATCACAGCTGTGTGGAGGACAAGCATTTTTTTGCGGAACCACACACAACATCTGCCCAATTAAACATGTACTCCTGACTCCCACCGTGTGGGCGGAGCCCTGCCTATCTCACGGTGTTTGTCATATAATTTCTGACCATGATTCATGGGCCAGGGACAGACTGATTTGCATATAGCCAGGTTCTGAGCTGGGATGGGGCAGTGAGATAAATAACGGTGATGGATCAAGCCCTGATCTTTGGACTGGGTAAGAGTGGTCTGCCTAATTCAGACACTCTGTTCATCACCACCCCCTTTTTTGAATCGTTTTTGGCCACTATAGGTGTGGCAGGGTATACTCAGACATGAGTCCCTTTCTCACTGCTCCATCAGGATTCAAGCAAGCCGGGCCGAAGACGGCTGAAATGCCAGAAACCGGTCCCCGGTAGCTTGTCTCCTTTCTGGTGAAGAATTGGCTTGGTAGTTTAGTCTGCCCTGCCCCCATGATGCACTGGGCCAGGGACAGACTGATTTGCATATAGCAAGGTTCTGAGCTGAGATGGGGCAGTGAGATAAATAACGGTGATGGATCAAGCCCTGATCTTTGGACTGGGTAAGAGTGGTCTGCCTAATTCAGACACTCTTTTCATCACCACCCCCTTTTTTGAATCGTTTTTGGCCACTATAGGTGTGGCAGGGTATACTCAGACATGAGTCCCTTTCTCACTGCTCCATCAGGATTCAAGCAAGCCGGGCCGAAGACGGCTGAAATGCCAGAAACCGGTCCCCGGTAGCTTGTCTCCTTTCTGGTGAAGAATTGGCTTGGTAGTTTAGTCTGCCCTGTTCCCATGATGCACTGGGCCAGGGACAGACTGATTTGCATATAGCCAGGTTCTGAGCTGGGATGGGGCAGTGAGATAAATAACGGTGATGGATCAAGCCCTGATCTTTGGACTGGGTAAGAGTGGTCTGCCTAATTCAGACACTCTGTTCATCACCACCCCCCTTTTTTGAATCGTTTTTGGCCACTATAGGTGTGGCAGGGTATACTCAGACATGAGTCCCTTTCTCACTGCTCCATCAGGATTCAAGCAAGCCGGGCTGAAGACGGCTGAAATGCCAGAAACCGGTCCCCGGTAGCTTGTCTCCTTTCTGGTGAAGAATTGGCTTGGTAGTTTAGTCTGCCCTGTTCCCATGATGCACTGGGCCAGGGACAGACTGATTTGCATATAGCCAGGTTCTGAGCTGGGATGGGGCAGTGAGATAAATAACGGTGATGGATCAAGCCCTGATCTTTGGACTGGGTAAGAGTGGTCTGCCTAATTCAGACACTCTGTTCATCACCACCCCCTTTTTTGAATCGTTTTTGGCCACTATAGGTGTGGCAGGGTATACTCAGACATGAGTCCCTTTCTCACTGCTCCATCAGGATTCAAGCAAGCCGGGCCGAAGACGGCTGAAATGCCAGAAACCGGTCCCCGGTAGCTTGTCTCCTTTCTGGTGAAGAATTGGCTTGGTAGTTTAGTCTGCCCTGCCCCCATGATGCACTGGGCCAGGGACAGACTGATTTGCATATAGCCAGGTTCTGAGCTGGGATGGGGCAGTGAGATAAATAACGGTGATGGATCAAGCCCTGATCTTTGGACTGGGTAAGAGTGGTCTGCCTAATTCAGACACTCTGTTCATCACCACCCCCTTTTTTGAATCGTTTTTGGCCACTATAGGTGTGGCAGGGTATACTCAGACATGAGTCCCTTTCTCACTGCTCCATCAGGATTCAAGCAAGCCGGGCCGAAGACGGCTGAAATGCCAGAAACCGGTCCCCGGTAGCTTGTCTCCTTTCTGGTGAAGAATTGGCTTGGTAGTTTAGTCTGCCCTGTTCCCATGATGCACTGGGCCAGGGACAGACTGATTTGCATATAGCCAGGTTCTGAGCTGGGATGGGGCAGTGAGATAAATAACGGTGATGGATCAAGCCCTGATCTTTGGACTGGGTAAGAGTGGTCTGCCTAATTCAGACACTCTGTTCATCACCACCCCTCTTTTTTTAATCGTTTTTGGCCACTATAGGTGTGGCAGGGTATACTCAGACATGAGTCCCTTTCTCACTGCTCCATCAGGATTCAAGCAAGCCGGGCCGAAGACGGCTGAAATGCCAGAAACCGGTCCCCGGTAGCTTGTCTCCTTTCTGGTGAAGAATTGGCTTGGTAGTTTAGTCTGCCCTGTTCCCATGATGCACCGGGCCAGGGACAGACTGATTTGCATATAGCCAGGTTCTGAGCTGGGATGGGGCAGTGAGATAAATAACGGTGATGGATCAAGCCCTGATGTTTGGACTGGGTAAGAGTGGTCTGCCTAATTCAGACACTCTGTTCATCACCACCCCCTTTTTTGAATCGTTTTTGGCCACTATAGGTGTGGCAGGGTATACTCAGACATGAGTCCCTTTCTCACTGCTCCATCAGGATTCAAGCAAGCCGGGCCGAAGACGGCTGAAATGCCAGAAACCGGTCCCCGGTAGCTTGTCTCCTTTCTGGTGAAGAATTGGCTTGGTAGTTTAGTCTGCCCTGTTCCCATGATGCACTGGGCCAGGGACAGACTGATTTGCATATAGCCAGGTTCTCAGCTGGGATGGGGCAGTGAGATAAATAACGGTGATGGATCAAGCCCTGATCTTTGGACTGGTTAAGAGTGGTCTGCCTAATTCAGACACTCTGTTCATCACCACCCCCTTTTTTGAATCGTGCACTGGATGGTCTGGTGCCCGTTTTATTGCAGCCGCACCCGAGTACTTCACAGGTCTTTGCAAGACCATTTACTTGTTAACGAGGTTTGTTGTTTTTTCATCTCTTCTTAGAACCCCTACATCTTCACTTTTGCCTATTGCTGGAAGAATTAACCCGCACAAACATTTTAGTGGCCTCCTCAAAATTTGGCCCTAGTTGCACATCTGCCTATACATGAGCATACATCAAGACCCAGGGCTCTGCCAGACTACAAAAACCAGAGACTAGTGCAGGAGCAGCACCTTAAACGTAAAATAAGGCATAACAATTAAGCTATGTGTAAGGATTTAAAAAACAAATATCTTCCATTCTCTCATACCCGACCCCTGAGTGACTGAAAAGCAAAATATTTCATGCATCACTTTCTCTGCAAGTGTGATGGACAACTGCTTCTCTCACAGGAAGCACACAGACTCTGTCACCTGAAGTAACACAGCATAGCATAACATAACAGATGTGTTTGTATTTGTAGCGCACATGTTCGCCCTGAGGTGTAAATTGATGCTACGGATACATAAATAATATGCCAACTGACCTTGAGCTAGGGCATGGCCCTGGGTCTATCCTCGGTCCTCACCTTCCTTGCACCTCATATGCATTAAAGTACATAAATCGGTCCTGGTCGCACGGCCGGACTGGGAACAGCAACCAGCCCTGGCAATGTGCTCAACTGGCCCCGGCAGCGGTGGGAGAAGTGGGGAAGGGGGATGATGCTAGTGAGAAGCACCGCTCCCGCTATTCTTACAGGGGGCAATATTGCAGGTCTGCTGCAAAACTGGCCAAAATAACAAAACCGCCCTCCATAGGTCCAAAACCAGCTGCCACCCTTCCGGCCCACCAAGAAAACGTGGTGCCCGCTGTGGCCAGGCTGGCACTTACTGGCAGCACTCTGTCCAATAACATATTAAAACACTGTAGACCCCACTCATCATTCACTAGAGCCATTCATGGAGCACCACAAGGGCCTGCAGCCAATCCGCTCTCCTCAAATTCCAATGACGCCAGTATACAGGAGCCTGATCAAGAGAAGGCTGGTCACTTTGCTCAGGGTGAAAATTCTTGTCTTTTGCTGGAGCAGAATTAAAAGTTCCTAGGAATGGCCAACATCCTTGGAATTCCTAAGTTTCGTAAAATCTGTGCCCACCGTAGGCCTTTCACACAGCCAGCACAAGCCTGCCTATATTTCAGAGCCAAAGGATTTCTTTGCCGGCAGATCTACACATATTGAACAGTCTGTCACCCTTCACAAATAGTGCAACTCGTTGTTTTCAGAGCACAGCTGAAATTGTACCTCTTCTTTTTAACAAGATTTGTAACAACATCCTGCTCTCACAAGATCACTGCCTTTGTAAAGCGTTTATTTTAGTTCTATTCGCCCCTCCTACTCACCCTTCATTCCTCGTCCCTTTTTCTAATAACTCACTCCTTATAATTTATTCCTTATATCTAACTCTAAATCCGCACTCGTAGTCCCTCATCCCGCCTTTCTCACTCGTTATACAGCATACGCATTTCCTCACTCCTGATTCCTCGCTCTCCATGCATACTGCTCCCTCTCATCCATCACTCCCCATCCCGCATCCTTCACGCCACTCTCCTTAGCCACGTGACTCAATCCCAATTTCTAATACCTCGTTCTCACAATTTCGCATTCCTCACAACTCATTCCCCTCTTCATATCACTCAAACCTACCTGTAATGCTGCAGGGCCCTAACCCTTCAAGCACTCTTAATGTTGACACTGATGCAGATAGTTAGCTGGTAGAACTGGCCCAGGGCACGTGCACCTGGCCCCTTTTATTGGCAGGGTCACATGTCCAGTGATGCCTGGCTCAGGGCCGGTGCTAGGCATGGGCAGTGTGGGCAGCTGCCCAGGGCCTCAAGCTCAGCTGAAAAACAGGGGGACGCTTCACTGTGAAAGGCCACACTTTCACAGTTAGCCCAAGCGTGGTGGCATTCCTGGGGGTGCAGGGGTGGGGGGAAGAGAAAACAGAATGGGGCTGGTACAGCAGCTGGGCCAGCAATTATGTGTTCTCAGTGTCAGGGGTGAGGCAGCGCCTCTGTTAAGTACCAGCCATTCAATTCGCCCTTTCGGCATTTTGTTGCTAGGTGACAAAAGGCCCCTTTGTTTCCAGGACCAGCTGGACACAGGTAAGGAGAGGTGGGTGAGGGGAGGAGGGAGCAGCCAGATCAACTGGCTTTTGTAATCTTTGCATCACACATAGCAAATATTGCTTTGATGCGAATGAGCATTTAAACTGTATGTAGAATGTTACTGCTTCGAGGCCTGGGGAGGGGTGGGGGCCCTTTCATGGGCCCTGTAGAACTTGAGCCAGCTGTAAGGTCTAGGTGTGGGGTCCCCCTTCCCTGGGCTTTGTAGCCGTTACTTCCTCTTTCATTTATTTGTTCCTCCTTGAAATTGGCCTAAAAATAAAAACGCTTTGCTGGAAATGTCTTTTTTGGGACATTTTTCTATTGCAAAGTGCAGCCTAGGGACAGAGAGAAATAAAAGTTTCAAAATGTGAAAAATAACTAAATGAAGCAAGACAGAGTGGGTCGCAAAGTGGCTAGATTGATTTTATTTACACCCAAAACACATTAGCGCTACTTTACAGAGTTTGCCAGTGAAGCGCTACTTTTATTTTCTCTTCTTTCTTTGAACAGCATTTTTTTCCAGGGTGAGGAATTGCTCCATTCCTGGTGGTACTGCAATACCTGGTTGATGGGTGGATTGGAAAATAAAATGAGCACCACAGCTCTGTGTTCACGGATATGGTCTTTTTAAACCATACTGCTTATATTTTGTACGTATATAAGCAATGGACATTGAAATGGGTCCCTTCTGGGCCCTGTTGTCATGTCCCTCACTGATATCTGAATAATAAGTGCAAAAGCATTAAGGTAAACATGTTGTTCCTTCCTACATTTCACATGTGTTACTTAATCTTGCATTCACTATGAGTGGTTTTTTTTTCCAGGATGTTGTTAGTTTTTTTTTGGGCAACATATTACTCTTAATCAATCGCAATTTTGAAATTGATTCACATCTAGGTGTTTATAGTGAGGCACAAATGGGCTGTAGTTGAACGCAGTGCAAGTTTCTCTCTCAGTGGGGCAGTATGGTGTTCAGTGGGGGAGAAGATTTGGCCCTATGGTCAGAGCTGACGAATATGGGCCTGGGGAACCAGGTTCAGCCGTCATGACCAGTCCCCCATACCACTCTGTTGAGGGAGCACTGATGCAGAGAACATGTAAGATACAGATCACAAAGTGCACATAATGTAAATAGGTCAGTATGTTACTGCTTTTGTCAGTGAGATCATTTTGTTACTTGCAGTTTATAAATCAAAAATCTTAACCTAGAACAGTGAGCTATTAACTGTTATCTTAGAGCTGCATGGAAACTGCAAGGTATAAATTAGAGCATTATGGTTATTTCCCCAGTCTTTGATTATCCTAATGTTGCAAAAAAGGGTTCATTTGGATAACAATCAATTCTAGTTAATAAAGAGAAGCCCCAACCATGATATTTCATTCTAAATTCATAGTTTGAGTTTCTCAAGACAAATGATCCCACCCCTCATTACCTCAACAGGATCTCTCCCCTTTATGAGACAGAACTGGAATTTTTATCATGCACTCATTTGGATAAAATCATGGAATTTGGAAACATGAAGTAAAAAATATCTATCTTTTTGAGACCTGCACCTAGCTTTTCCATCCAATGTGACAAATATAATCCATTTAATACAGTTTTCAAATATATGGACTTATTTCACTTGTATATTTATCTTTTTGTCCATGTTACTTATATCCACATTAGGTCTCTTCAGTGATGTCAAATAAGATCAATAGTCCTGCCATGTCACTTTCTGTGATGTCACTTCTTGTGATGTTACATGCAAATTAGAGGGGCCTCACATCTTCCCTCTCGCCCGGGCCCCTGAAGTTCTAGTACTGGCCCTGCCTGTGATGGATGGGTGTGGGGTGGGGTGTGAGCCAGCCATCTGGGAGTGGCTAGCACATTGGAACACTAGACCAGTGATCAGTAGATCACTACACTACCTACCCAGTCTTCACTCCTCACCCGTCACTTTTCATCCCTCATACTTCACTCCTCATTCTCATTCCTCATAATTTCACTTCATTTCCCTCACTCCTCATTCCTTACTGCTAACCACTCAGTCAGTTAGTCCCTTTTCCTCACATTCGCTCATCCTTCGCCTCTCATACCGTCCACAAGGCAGAAAGAAGCTAAGCTAACGGGATATATGGTTAAAACCCATTACGTCCTCTAGATGGCAGGCAATCACAGCTTTCATTCCAAAAGCTCGTATTTTAGTTCATGATTTAGATGAAACAATGCCAAGAACAAGAATGATACAATCAGTTAGTTATTCCTCCGGCTTCCACCTGTAGCTGTTTTACGGAGCAGAAGCAAGTGTTTTTAAGATTGTAAACAATGAGGTAACTTGGAGGGCAACACAATATCTCCATTTGAAAGATACACCTCGGTAAATACTGCAAAGATATCTTGTTGCCCCTGACAGGGTGCAGTAGTTCATTCTGTCTTGTTTATCCTCTGCCTTCTGCTGCTTGGAGTCCATCACTTACGATAAAGAGCAAAACTACAAGTACCAGAATGAACCCAACAAATGCCCGACAAGGCGACGAAGCCCTCTGCGACCGCAGTACACTACCAACTCGGTAGTTAATCGTGTGGTTTGTATGTCGCTCACGCCAGCATGAAACAACTTCAGAGCTGTGACACTGTTTAGAGCTTAAACATTCACCGAAGGGACAACAAATATACAAAAGTGAATTTTACACGTTGACATATAACACCTATTCGCCACCGTAAATTAGAACATGTTCTCATACACAGTGATTTCATCAATGATGAATATAGGTATAGCCTTTTTTGTGTCTGCTGTCACATACCTCTCTAATATTAGAACATGCTCTGGCAAAGCCAATAGGTCTGGCGTTGGCCTCAAGCCTTCTGGCAATTCTTGTATTGTTTTGCAAAACTTTATTGTTTGGGAATATGCAGGTCCCTCGTCAATCTAAAAAACAATAATTTCCTACGGGCAACATTTTTTTTGTCCTCAAAATGCCCCACACATTACCATAATACTCCCTGGAACTGAAGGGCACTACTTTATGGGTGGCTGTGTTCCTTGTGAAAGGGTGGCATGCTGTAACGCTTAGGGAAGTCATTCAATGGCTAAAGTGGGCTCATACATTGCCACTTAATGCATGATGGAGTGGGTGGAAGAAAAATGTAAATAACACAACTAGAGACTGATGGATGAAGTCTGACTGAAACCCCTATAAGCAATTCTTGGACCTGATGTCCTTGGCGTGGTACCCCAACTTTTTGCCTTCCATCCTCCTGTTTTTGCTGACCTTGTTTTTGGTAGCTTTGGGAATCGGCACCCTTTACCACTGTTAATCAGTGCTAAAGTGCTTGGGCTATCTCCTTTAAACATGATAAATTGGCTTACACCCTATTGGCATAATTAATGTATTTCTAAGAGCCTAGTAAAATGGTACTACAAGTACCAGAGGCCTGTAAATTAAATGCTACTAATGGGCCTGCAATAACAAACTACAGGAGGTAGCCCGTAGACCCTGTAGAGACCAGGGCAAGGACCCCTCTGGAAAGTAGGTCCAGGTGGGACACACCGGCATCAGATGCAGTTCCCAACTTAGGAATCATTCCACGCGCAGGCCGCAAGTCTCTGAATTTGGAGTTGTACACCCCTGCAACCCAATACAATGGACGCGCCATGACGCTCCCTACTATATTGCGGTCCTGAACTAACCCGGAACCGCCAGACTTTCGCTGGCTATGTACCTCTCCATCCTCTGGATTTGATCTACAGGCCAACCTTGGCTCATAGCCCTCGATACCCTGATCCGGACGTGCCCTGTTTACAAAGCTGCATATGCACGCCTATGCCTGCAACTAGCTGTCTTGATTACAGCTTCTCCCCACCTGGACCTACTTTCCCGAGGGGTCCTTGTCAGATTTATAACCATTGGATCTCTACAGCCCTCTGCCTGAGACCACCTTGCTTCCGCCGCTTACCATTCGCGGCTACACTGTTTTTTAACTACTCGTAACCTGGTCCTGATGATGGCCTAACATTGCTTACACGCCGAAACGCCGTCAACTTTTACAGCAAAATTTACGGCACCCTTTCTTGATAATGCCTGTTTAAATCCCTTAGTATTAATTTGCATTTATTGTATTAGTACTTCTACGCATAAATGTTATATATTAATTGTTTTGCGCCCCCTGTCCTCTGTATATACTTCCTCACGTGTCACTTACGCCGTTCACTATTTCACGAGCACTTGTGCACAGTTTAATACAGGTTACATGTCATTGAATGTAACACAGTGCTTTTCTTGTCTTTAAATATATGAAGAAATATATACAACAATTTATCTTTGTCTTTGTAAATTATTATCTCCCTGCTTTCCCTCCAGTGTTCCTATCAATTAGTTATGCCGGCGAAAAAATTGACTTTTAAATACCACCCTTAGAGACACTGTTGTATGTTACACTAATGGGCCCACAGCACTCATTGTACCACCCACTTCTGTAGTGTAGCCCTGTAAACATGCCTCAGACATATGAAAATCATTAGATGTGGGGAGTAGTGTTATATTATACACAACCAACAATTGCATCCACATTGCTTGAGATTACATTTGTCTATTTTTGAGAGTAGATGTTTTGTATAAATTAACACATTAGATCAATGAGCACTAAAACCCATGACGATCAATTAACATCAAAACATATATAAAAATTCCTAACTTCATTAGGGACTTTTGAGGTACTGGGTTTTCTCGGAACCAATACTATTACAATAACCCAGCGGTGTCAGGGCAACACCCAAAGACCCCGGATTCCCCTGTCTTGGCAAACAGAGACACAGGATACTTCTCGATGACCAAAGTTTATTGGTTGCAACCAGGGACAGAGGTCTACGAAGTACACACGGGTAGTTTGACAGAGACTGAACCAACTCAATGAACGAAACTCGGTCTTTTATGCCCAAAATTACGCCTCTGGCAACATCACAATTTACATTCGGTGCATACAAACTAACCAATGAACAAGTAGCATTTCAAAAAGTAACGAATCACAACAGTCAAAGTTAATCCCACTTTCCGTTGTCCAGACCACCAAAACGATCACACATATGCTAAGTTTCCTGCTCGATCAGGCCGGACAAACCCACCATAAAACCTTCAACCCAGATCGATGAACATGTCGTAAAGCAAAGGCAGAAACAGATGGAAAGGAGATAGAGGAGTGGGAACGGTGTGCCATAAAGTCAGGGCACATCCTGCTCTTTGATCTTTATCAGTGCAGCTGCTGAACAAGGAACTGGCTCAGCGGGATTCGCCCCAGGCGAGGAGTCAGTTCGGCCAGGTCAACCAGAAGTCAACTAAGGCGTACGTGTCAAGGACTCGTTCGGCCACGATCATAGGGCCTATGTTAGGGCAACCACACAAGATGGCTGCCACATACAAAATGGAACCCGAGGGTTCAAACTAAATCCTCAAATGCAGAGTGTTCCCCTATATCGATTCATACGAAAACACTCAGACACGCTACACTCGCCATTTGCGGTCTGTTGACACCAAAATCGTCCATTTCCGACGATCTTTATAAATCGGGTTTCGGAACTATCGAACCCAATTCGGGACCACGGAACCACAGACCCTCCTTTTGCCCTATCATAGGCAATAAACCCAGACCCATTTTAATCTGAATCCGGATCTATATTCATCAAGTCATCGATATGCTGTTGTAGCATCATCTTATTACTATGCATTTCTCTCCGGACAGTCTTCCGTACGCACAAAGTAGCACAAAGGCCACAAATAGCCGGAGCACACTGTACACAGAGACAAAACATGAACAAAATCGCTAAAACCATACCAATGACCATCAGAATCTTCCAACCCCAAATGGATATCCCATAACCATCCCATCAAAGACCAATCCCCTTTGTCCAGAGGGACAGAATCGGAGATCTTGTGCAATTTGGAAATGGCCTGGAGGACTGACGGAGCATTGTCAGGAATAAAAACGCAGCAGCTCGATTGAATCAATCTACAAACTCCCCCTCGATCTGCCAGAATAACGTCTAGGGAAACTCTATTCTGAAGTGTCATAAGTCTATCCGCCTGGAGCTCAGCAGTCAGGTTACCAAGGGCACAGGCGGTCTCCACTATGGTGGACTCAACCACTCTCGTAAGCTGACTGTAGCCATGGGTCCCCAGAACGGCAGAAAACCCTTGAAGAAATCACCCAATTCTTGTCCTGCAGTGTCTTCTTGGCTAAAGACACCTCTAGCAATTCTCGTCTTGTGGTAATCTGCCGCAGCTGTAAAAGTGGGGGGTAACAGAAAGGAAACAAAACATGTGCCCGAGAAGTCGGCGGGCAACCATGTATACGCTTTGTCATAGCAAACAAAGTAAGTACCCTTAGCAGCTAAGAACGCTGGAGAAGACTGATACGGAAACACATATGTCTCAGCGCAAACGCTCTTCCCTAACTGAGCCTTCGGATTCTTACAGTTGCCCTGCAGACAATAGTAGCCCTTATGGGGCACTATCCAGATCGGTAGAGGACTTTTCGCTCGCTGGTTAATACTCAGACTAACTCCATATCCAGTTACGTTCCAACCACTATATGGTTGCCTCTCATCTTTTGGAATAGTCTCTACTGCATTAGTCCCTTTAATCATGTCGACTATGCCTCTAGCTATAGGACTATTCTTCGGATTATCTCTCAGTGAACGTAAGGGGTCAACACTGTGGGCATATATGAACATGGTTCTATAAGCTCGAATCGAACCATTCAAACTAAAGGGCAAGACCAAATAAGGAATTCCTTTATCGGTTGTATGAGGCATCAAACCACAAATCCAGCAGTTCGTTGTATTGATCACTAACTGATGCTGGTGCAAAAGCTGTATGAAGGAATTATTGGAGAATTCCTTACGTCTGACTACCTCATATTCGGGCAAAGGGTGAAAAGAATGAGAGGAAACAGTAGGTGAAGGTGTAGATTGCACAGTGGAATTAGACGTCATTTTAAAAACAAATGCTACATAACCAACTATGAAAATTACGAAACTCAGTAGTAAAAGTATGCATGGTATCAAAAAGCATTTCTTCGACATTATTTTGCAAATGCGTTTTCTAAAAGTCAGTGTCTGCACAGGTCTCTCCAACTCAAAGAAATCCATCCTAAACTAAAGTTGCTGCCCGCGGTGGTTGGTTAATTCTGCTTGAGAGTGGCTCTGCTGCACCCAGGAAGACTGCCTCGGACCAACAGAACCCAAGACTTAATGTCTCAGGCTTACACTCCCAAGACTGGTAGCAACCGCGACCCTAGCAGCAAGAACCGGATGGCAGTTCAGAAAAACAAAAATACGTAGATCCTTGGTGGAGAGTTAACCTGCAAACAGTAAAAAAAATCAACTTTATTAATTTTTATTTGTCCTTAGTTCTCGATCTCGTATTGTATCTATTTCTTCCAGGTAACTCTTGATCAGCAAACAAAAGATGAGGCTCAGTAGTGTCTAATCGATCTGCAGAGGGTATTGATGCTTGCAAAAAACAATCGCTCTCCAGTTCTGAGCTAGTCCCAATCAAACGAGCATCACTGAACGCTACAAATTTTGGTATTGTCTCAGTCTCAAAGTCTGCGAGACCATCCTGAACCCACTTATCATACGGCAAAGGTAAGGGTGCTTTCTTCGTGTGGGAGCCGTGTATCCAATGGCGTTTCCCACGTACTCGCACCGCAGATCTCGTAGATAACAGGACCTGGTAGGGCCCAGTCTAGCGGGGCTGCTCGTTCTTCGTTCGCTGAAAATTTCTGATGAAGACCCACGAGCCAGGTTCTAAGGCGTGGCCTGGATCTTCTGTAGCTTGTGGAAGGGAGTCATATACCTGTTGGCGTAAAACACTCATTTTAGTTGTCAATTCACGCAAGAAATCAAGCAAAACAGGATATTCGAGGTCGCTAAACCTCGTCGGTCTTGGTACGCCCCAAACATTCGCCGGGCAACCAAACACAACTTCATACGGACTCAAACCCATTTGTGAATGCACAGTCATTCGGGTGGACAAAAGTGCTAATTGCAAGGCATCTGGCCATTGTAAACCAGTGCTCTCTTGAATTTTGGTCAACTTAAGTTTCCGAGTGCCATTATAGCACTCGACTAAACCAGCTGATTGGGGATGATTTGCAGCATGGAATTTCTGCCTAATTCCGAGACCATCACACACTCTCTTCATCACTTGACCCACAAACTCACTTCCGTTATCACTCCAAATTATTCTCGGCAAACCAAACCTCGGAAAAAATTCCTTGATCAAAGCTTTCGCAGTGGACAGAGCAGTGTTGTCCTTAAGGGGGTAAGCTTCTACCCATCTAGAAAAAGTGCAAACAACCACTAACACATACTTTAAGTTGTTGCATCTTTCCATATGGATAAAATCTAGCTGCAAAGCCTCAAACGGATACGTAGGAGGAGCAAAATGACCAGCTGGTGTTGGAGTTCCCTTACCGGGATTATGCATCAAACACACCATACAGTTCTTGACCAAATTCTCTGCACATCTGGGTATTCCCACATTCTGCCAAACCGGAGCCAACAACTTGCAAATCCCTTTCACACTAATGTGTGCCAATCTATGAGCCATTGTAACAACTGGAAGCACATACGCGTTTGGCAGCAACCATCTTTGATGTTCCGACAAATCAGTCCAACAACCATTCAAATCCAACCTACCCTTACTCTCTCTCCATTCATCCAACTCTTTCTCAGTGGCCCCACTCTGGATAATCTTCACGCTCTCAATAGTGTCTTCGCACATACTCTTCTCTGGAACCCATCTCGCTGGACCCGCAACATACATTCGACTCGTCACATTCATAGCAGTTTCTTTCGCTACTTCATCCGCAAACGCATTACCACGACCAACATCATCCGTAATCTTTCTATGGGCACTGCATTTCACGATCGCTATTTGCAAAGGTAACGTAAGAGATTCAAGAAGTTCATTCACCAGCTGCCCATGCTGGATCTTCGTCCCATGCGATGTCAAAAATCCACGTTCACGCCACAATCGTCCAAAGCTATGAGCCACTCCAAATGCATACTGACTATCAGTATACACATTCACTTGTTTCCCTTTCGCCAACACACATGCTCTCGTGAGTGCAATTAATTCCGCCGCTTGCGCAGAATTGTGTGGGATACGTGCAGCTTCGACAACTGTTTGTAAAGTCGTCACGGCATATGCTGCAGTGGTATCGCCATTTGGTGATTTAAAACACGAGCCGTCAACCCACAAAGCATCGTTACAGTCAGGAAGAGGAGTATCTTTTAAATCTATCCTCCCTTTTGTTTCTTCTTCTGTTCTCAAGAAGCAGTCCTGTTGCTCTTCGCTATCATCGTCTGTCTCAAGCGAAATCGGCAACAACGTAGCCGGATTTAGGGTATTGCACCTCTTGATGTGCACATGGCTTGCTAACAACTTAAGCTCATACCCTGACAACCGAGCACTAGTCAAGTGCTGTGTCTTCGTCCGATTTAACAAGGTATCCACTGCATGTGGAACCATAACCACTAGCGTATTGTCCATAACTAAACCAGCAGACTGTCGAATCGAAACAGCCGCTGCTGCAGTTGCTCTCAAGCAACTCGGCAATGCTCTAGCCACAGGATCTAATGTTGATGAAAAGTACGCACATGGGCATTGCTTCCCGCCAAATTGTTGAGTCAAAACCGATAATGCACATCCCTCTCTCTCATGGACATACAATGTGAAAGGCTTGCTGTAGTCGGGAGTACCCAACACAGGAGCCGAACACAACGCATTACGTAGTTCAGAGAAACTCTTTTGGCATTCCTCAGTCCAAGGAATCAGATTTGGAGTATCCTTAACCGTAAGAGCTATCAAAGGTTTCGCTAGAAGGGAAAAATTTGGGATCCACTGTCTACAGTACGACGTAATGCCCAAAAACACACGTACTTCTCTCTGTGTCGTAGGGACACTCATTCTCGCAATAGTCTAGATTCTTTCTGGGGTCAGTTTCCTTCCCTCCTTCGATAAGAGGTGACCTAGATAGGTTACTTCTTGGCAACAGAATTGCAATTTCAAGAGAGAAACTTTATGATGGCATTCAGGCAAATGAGACAACAAACCCACGGTGGCATCCTTACATATGTCTTCTGTATCGGCAGCGACCAACAAATCATCAACATACTGGATAAGGGCTGCACCTTGGGGTAAGGCCAACAAGTCAAGTTGCATCTTCAGAGCTTGACTATAGATAGATGGACTCTCGCAATACCTTGAGGAGCGTGCTTAAAGCGGAAACTTCGTCCTCCTAAAGAGAATTCAAAAATATCTCTACTCTCTATGGCAATCGGGATGCTGAAGAAAGCATTCTTCAAATTAATCACCGAAAACCAGGAAGCAGAAGCTGGAATCAATGTCAATAATGCAGTAATGTCGGGTACAACAGGAAACTGTGGAACAACAATTTTATTCACTTCACGAAGATCGATAACAAACCTATATACAGGAGGCTTTGAAGAATCAGTTCTCTTCAAGACAGGCAAAACCGGACTATTACACACATTACCTCGAGTCTCTTCAATAACACCCTTGTCGATCAGATCATAAATGATCGCCAAAAGCACTCGTTCACCATCGCTTGAAATACGATATTGCGGAATGCGCGGTAACTGAGCATTCGCCTTCAGCGTCACAACATATGGGGGAATATCTAACAGGCCCACATCATTTGGACCCGTAGCCCATAACGAATCCGGTAACGAAGACAACTCAGGTGGAAGACAATCTTTCGAAACATATATCGGAGAGATCACATTCTCACCCAAAGTAAGATGTACTCCTGACGGAGAACAGTACAAAGTCGCATACAATCTCTTCAACAGGTCAAGGCCTAGCAAGTTCTCATTACAACCTGTAGTCAAAAGAAGGGGTGCTTCGAACCTACGAGGACCAACAGAAAGAGGCAATGGAACGGAAATCGGATTCATAACGGGGCCGCCAGAAAAACCTATAGAAACAATATTGAAGCCAGACAAAGGGAGTTTAGAATGCATAATAGAACTCTTCGTAGCACCAGTGTCTAGCAGAAAAGGCTCTGACACACCTGATGCAATCACTTCCACGCAAGGTCCACTCTGATCTACCGGAACTGAAACAACTCCCTCTCTTTGTCCATGGCTGTCCTAACAATCATTACCTTGCTCCTCATCACCTTCAGCATAGTAATCATCTACGTAGTACTGTGTAGACCTACCAGAAGGATTCTGCTGTTGATCGAAACTGTTCATTGAATTCTGCGGAGGCAAAGGGCGCGTGTTTTGTCCGCGACCTCTACCTCTAGGCGCTTGTTGAGCACCTCTACCTCTAACACCAGGAGCACTATTAGCACGTTGCAACAAAACCGGACAACTGTTCTTATAATGGCCCTCTTCTCTGCAATATGCACACTTGTTAGGCCCATACTGAATACGCTGTTGTTGAGGAGTCTCGTCTCTTTGCGAGTTCCTCGAATACTGTTGAGGCAGCTGATAATCGCGCTGATTATTAACACGGGGTGGATAAGCTTGTTGTAGAAGAACTTTAGTCTTCAATTCCTTAGTCTTCTTATCCGCTCTCTCTAACTCATCCTTACGCCTATTCTCGTAGTATTGAGCCGTAGCAAGAATTTGCACCGACGTAGAAACAGGCCAAGCACTCTCGGAATCCTTCAACTTAGTACACAGCTCAGGAAGAAGATTGTGCATGAATTTATCAAGGAACAATCTCTGGCCACCTTCAGTAGCCATATCCTGACCACTATGATCAACGAAAGTTTCCTCGAAACGCGAGAAAAAGTCTGAAACAGACTCGTCTTTCTTCTGCTTACAGGCTGACAATTTGCCCCAATTAACACGGACTTCAGGCATTAAAGTCTTCATGAAAGTGATAATTCTACCAGGAAGTTCAGCAATAACATCTTCAGGCTTAGCACCTCCAACTTGTCTATCGTTTGCTGCAACAAGATTCACCCATGAATCGCCCAATTCATGATCATGATCTGTATGCCGAATGGCATTCCAGATGGACTGTGGGACAACATTCCCAAACAACATATCTATATCCGCCAAATTCATAACGCACAAACTCACAGTTTGCGTAAGTTCTTTATAATATCCTGCCGGATTCTTCAGCGGATCTGATAAAGTCTGCTTAAGCGCTAAAACTTCTGCACGCTTCCATGGTACATGGACCCACACTCGCTGAAAGTGCGCTAAAACAGGTGGCTGAGTAGCAGCATCAGCAGGTCTCCATACCAGAGGAACCTCTCGCATCGGATACTGACGCGCATGTCTCCTAACTGATAAATCTGGCTCAAACAGCCGTTCAGTAGGGACATCGCTACGAAGTGACAATAACGTCGATACTGCTATCTCAACATCGATCAGATTCACAATAGTTCCTTTAGCAAATTCTGAACGTAATCGAGACAATTCTACAGGAACTCTACCCAATCCGTCCATCCATTGTTCATGGAGGAACGCACACATAAGCTCAAAAACATAACGCTGCTTTGGTGCTTCCCATTGTCGGAAAACATCCATAATACCTTCTAGATCATACTGGGACTTATACGTAACCCATCTACGTGCCATATGGTCCAAAACCACTCGCTCATCTGTATCAGGAATTGGCTACGCGATTGTCTATGCTCACTCACAGGAGACATACCCATTTGTCCCAACAAAGGAGTTAGAAAATTAGAAAAGGCAGCGGTCACCCGCTGTCTAGGAGAAGGAACAGTCGGAAGGACAAGAGGAGACGAAACAGTAGTAGTAGTAGGATCCATAGTCGGAACAGGCATAGAAGCAGTAGTAGTAGGAAAAGGCAAAATTGGCAACCCTTGAGAAGGCTGCGCATAAGGAACAACAGCCGACGAAGAAGCTGGCTGTGGAGGAATAACAGGAGGCAAAGCAATAGGTGCTTGCGCGGCTACAACCGGAAGTGGTGGTGCCGTAGCATTCTGCACATAAGGTGGTGGTGAATTTAGCAAATGCAACATCAAAGGGTCTTTCACAAGCTCCTTATCGTCTTTCTGCTCTTTAGCAGGCAAGACTGGGTAGCATCTGTCTACAGCTAACTTCCTCACTCTAAGCATCTGCTCACTGTTTTTCTCTTCTTCGTCATCTCTGTATGCAACGGCAGCTTGCACCATTGACATACCCTTTCTATTCTTCTTTGCTAACTTAATTTCTTTCTGTTTGGCTTCCTTGCGCCATATACGGAAAGAGTCAAACATTGCCGGCCGGGCTTTCTTCTTGAACAACCTCACTACAAGGTTATCTAAAACTTCTGTCTCGAAACTACCATAACGGGGCCACTGTAGGACGCCGTCATTCTTCGTATATTTTACCCAAATCTAATTATAGCTAATAGGACCTACTCCATGTTTCACATACAACTCGTATTTAGGAGTTCCGATCGGAGGAACCGGACACGAATCCTCTAAACGGGAATCCCTCAACGTACCACAACTAAACAAATTCCTAAGACTGCTAAAACCAGGCATCTTGCTCACTAGCCTAGCTTCAAACAACAAGGGTTATCTAAAATCGATAAGCTCGTGAATACACGAATCCCTTGGCTTTGGGGCCTGCAGGTACCAAATCAAAGCTATCCACTAAAGGATACAAAAAAAACTAAGAACTAGGAAACGCTCCCTTTATACTTAACTGAATTGTCGATGGCGTCACCAGAAGACCCGTCAATCGTCTCGCTCTGCAATCGTCTAAGGCTCCAAAACAGGGCGACAGTCAGGGCAGCAGTCCTTCGTAGCCGTCGGGACGCGGGAAACCTCGCAGCAAAGACCTTCGGAACCACGTCGACATACAGGGGTCGCTGAAGTGGCTGGCCAACCTCTGAAATTTTCTCACGAAGCCCCTCCCGAACCTCTGGCTTGGACCGGTACCGCTGAAGTCGCCCCACGTTGGGCGCCAATTGAGGTACTGGGTTTTCTCGGAACCAATACTATTACAATAACCCAGCGGTGTCATGGCAACACCCAAAGACCCCAGATTCCCCTGTCTTGGCAAACAGAGACACGGGATACTTCTCGATGACGTCAAAGACCAAAGTTTATTGGTTGCAACCAGGGACAGAGGTCTACGAAGTACACACGGGTAGTTCGACAGAGACTTCACCAACTCAATTAACAAAACTCGGTCTTTTATGCCGAAAATTACGCCTCTGGAAACATCACAATTTACATTTGGTGCAAACAAACTAACCAATGAACAAGTAGCATTTCAAAAAGTAACGAATCACAACAGTCAAAGTTAATCCCACTTTCCGTTGTCCAGCCCACCAAAACGATCGCACATATGCTAAGTTTCCTGCTCGATCAGGCCGGACAAACCCACCATAAAACCTTCAACCCAGATCGATGAACATGTCGTAAAGGAAAGGCAGAAACAGATGGAAAGGAGATAGAGGAGTGGGAACAGTGTGCCATAAAGTCAGGGCACATCCTGCTCTTTGATCTTTATCAGTGTAGCTGCTGAACAAGGAACTGGCTCAGCAGGATTCGCCCCAGGCGAGGAGTCAGTTCGGCCAGGTCAACCAGAAGTCAACTAAGGCGTACGTGTCAAGGACTCGTTCGGCCACGATCATAGGGCCTATGTTAGGGCAACCACACAAGATGGCTGCCACATACAAAATGGAACCCGAGGGTTCAAACTAAATCCTCAAATGCAGAGTGTTCCCCTATATTGATTCATACAAAAACACTCAGGCACGCTACACTCGCCATTTGCGGTCTGTTGACACCAAAATCGTCCATTTCCGACGATCTTTATAAATCGGGTTTCGGAACTATCGAACCCAATTCGGGACCACGGAACCACACTTTGGATAGTGTTAATCGTGAAGTACATAGAGCTTAGAAAAAAAAACATTTCTTCAGGGTTACAAATTGACAACTTAAATTACACTAAATCCCTTCTGAAGTTATATGACAACACAGAACATTTTTTTAAAGTAAATAATGTATTCTTTCCAGCTTTATATTTACTGTAAGCATTAAAAAATATGGTTTGGCTAAATCATGTTGTAAAACATTTGGGTTAATTTGTATACATCAATGTGACAATTTCTTTTTTGTAGTAGAATATTACAATGGCACCTGCAAACTTGATTTGCTGTTGTATTACTTGAGAAAAAATTTAGTTAATGATGACGTTAAAGACAGAGGGGGAACTTGGTTAGTGTGAAGAGTGCTTATGGCCAGTGGAGTAACATAAGTCCCCTTCAGGCCCTTAGGTGCGGGGGCCCTCGAGCTGCAGGGGGCCCCCTCAACACAGTACTCTGACCTGAGGGCTCCGGATTAAATCTGGAGCGGGGGCCCCTCCATGTACTTTGCAGGGGGGCCCCCTCAACTTTCGTTACGCCACAGCTCATGGCCAGATGTTCAGTTATCCCCAGATTTGATGATTACTAGTCTCAGGCCTGCCATTGCAGCCTGTCTGTGCATTTTTAAACTGCCAATCTGACCAGCCAAAATAAAATTCTTTCCGGGCCACCATCCAAAATGCTGTGGTGGGCCACACCACCTTGGGGTTTTCATAGTCTACCTTTCCAACCCCTGGCATTCCCCATTCAGGGGTTTCAGCCCTTTTTAGGACAGGTCCATGGGAGAAGAGGAAGAAGAAGAAACAGAGGTCCCCCTACAAACCCAATAGAGACACATAGGAACGGTGTACTTTGGAAGGTGACAACAGATCCACAACAAACACGCAGCATGATGAAAGAACCTTCCACATCAACAAGAAACACAACAGCTTGATTGTGTCAAGCTGCCACCCACTAGGGACCACGCTGCAGGAGCGACGATATTCCCAACTCTCTTCCCCGCACAGACTGCAGCCTGCCAGATAATTAACACGACCAACTACAGTCTGAGCCCGGGGAGAGGGAAGGGTAAAAAGAACAAGGGTGAAGGAATGGCTTCGATGGACCCAGAACGTCTCCAGTTCCCTTTAGTTCGACGCAAACAAGAGACTAACTTCCCACACTGCAGAGGGGAGAAAAGAAACAGGACAAAGATCAACAAACAACACAACATACAGACGTGTCCTTTCTCTATGCTCAAGCATTATCTGCATACAACAACAACCCCCTCTTCTCTTCTCTCTTACCCGATTTAGGGATTCAGTAGTCCAGAATCAGAGCCTCCATAAAGGGGAACCAATAAAAGCTCGAACGACTTGAGCCATCAAATAATGGAATACCACGTAAATTGCCTTATCTTGGTATGCGGGGAAAAAAGTCCAAAGACTGAAAAAAAACCCTTGATAATCCAAGTGTGGTACGTTGAACACCCGATTCCCGAAAACCCAAAACTGTGGCCACAAAAAAAAAAGAAAAACAAACACCGACTATCAGCCGGTTCGTGAAAGCATCCCAGTAATACACAAGGATGTGGATAGGACCTACAACACCCGGATGTAGAGTCTCCGACGTGTATCTTCAGCCTGCATGCTGCCGCGCACAGACCGTAACTAATCCCAAAGCAGGTCCAAGTTCTGCTCGCAATACTCAAGCTTCCGAATACCAGATAAATGTCACAGCAATCCATCCATGGCGCAACGCAAAACGAAGCGTCTGTGATGCGGCAAACACAAGGTAAGTGGTTTTATTTATTTATTTTATGTTCTCTCTCCCATCGTATGTATGTATGTATATATAGGCATTTATATAGCGCACTACTTACCCGGAGGGTCCCAAGGCGCTTCGACCGCTGCGAAACCCTTCCTGGCTTCCCTGAGAGATGGTCCCTTAATGGGTATCTCCAGGGTGAGACCAGGCATCCCTGGCGGTCTGGTGGGGCCGTTAGTGAAGATGAGGCAAGCTAATGCCCAGAGTTGCCGAGTGTGAACGCTGATCAGAGTGGGCACCGAGGCGAGAGAATTATCGAGTCCGCTGACCCTGGTCCAGAAACCTGCCGCGCCCGGAATCGAACCCTGGTCCCGGGCCGTCCTCTGCTCTAGGGTCTGCCGCCTCTAACCAGTGAGCCACCGTATGTCGACTTCCTCCACCAGCTCCAATGCGCTTCCCTGCACGGGCCACCACTGGTAGCTCTGCGATCTAGGCAGCCTAATTAAGGCTCGAGAAGGAGCTGAATAGCCCATTAGATAGGCTAAGGCTGTTTTTACTCAGATATATGCCACCTTTACTGGTATTCACACAGTTGTTGGGCACATTAATCCATGTCTGTTCAAATTTATTGGAACTGGACTTGATATTGGTTTATGTATGTGTTTTAATGTTGTCCTACTTTTGTTTCCCTCCAAGGTAGTTCTACAGTGGACGCTACCAAAGAGGATGCTCTGAGCTAACTTTTGTATCAGGTCACTTACCAACGTTTTGACATAATAATTTGTATAAGCTTTTTATCTTTCCACATCAAAGAGTGACTTTGATTACTACTGATCCTGAGGAATGACCCTGAACCTGTAATTGGGTCAAATATAGGGCAGAAACATGTTGACCTTAGAAGGACGATATTACTTCTAAACTTCCCATCACTGTTTTTATCTCTTTCCCTTGGGGGCGCCAGACTAAAATTAAAAATTTGCCTACTATGAGATAGTTTTATCCCAATATACACTTATATATTAGTACTCTGCCTCTCTCACTAGTATCTGCCTTTCATTTAGGAAAATAAAACATCTCAAGAACTCCTCTTTTTTTGAAACATGTAGCCCCCACCAGGTACCATTGGTCCTGGTGTGAGGAGGGGCCACAATGATAAAGCATGCCACCGTCTGGTGAGTCTTGTCATAAATAAATGAATTTTTCTCACATACATAGATACTTCTTTCTATTTCCTTTTGACCAGGCATGCTTTTTTGTGATGTATAAAATAAAACTCTTGCAAGGTTCAAACCTCCTTTTTTACTACATATAAGTCACCCCTTGGGGACGCCCGAAAAAGCTGAGGGCAGTGTGCAGTTTATTTTAAAAGTTGGACATGTACTTTTAAGTTTTAAATGTACCGGTAGTGAAAAAACCCTAAATTAGTTTTCCCTACTGTGAGGCCTACCTTTCCCACAAAGTAACATTAGGCTCCCTTATTACATTTATTACGTGGTAACTTCCAATTGGAAAAATATAGGAATGTCAAGTTTGGTGTCTATGGTATTGTAATTTAAAACCCTCTTTAATGGTAAAGGTGCTCTGCCAACCCAGCTGTGGTCGGAACCAACGCAGCGTTACGCATCTCCTTGCAGCTACACTCGGAACTGCTGCAGCAGGACACATCCCGCCATCGAATATCACCTCACAGCCGGCAGTCTTCTCAGAATCGCTGCTGCACAACTCATCCTGGACACAGGCCTTCACATCACAAGCCTCTAGTAAACAGCATTCTCGACAACAATGCAGGACTCCGCATCGCAGCACATCCACTGCTTCCAACTGACTGGTGCACAACGCATCTCTGATGCAGGGCTTCGCTTTGTAGATCCCTCATTAAGGGCTGCCCCGAAACTCCTTGGAGCAGCTGCTGCATGATGCATCCTCGATGTGGCATCTCTCAATGCTTCGCAATCAGGATTTAAGGTAGAAGGGGGATGGGAGCACACTGCCTCACATCCCAGCAGAGTTTGCCCCTTTGCCTCATGGTGAATGCACTTCACAATTAGTGCTTACTTGAATATAAGGAGTAGTATTTCACCAAAGTTGGGACAGGTAGTGCTGTTCATCTTTAGACACATGTGTTTCCGGATTTTATCCTTCATCAGTAGATATTAAAAACACATTTTATCAGGGGTTGCTGAGAATGCTGCCACAGAACTCTCAGGTCTCAGTAAGGGGAGAAAAGAAAGAAAGAAAGAAAGAAAGAAAAAGAAAAAAGAGAAAAGAAAAAGAAAAAAGAGAGAAGGAAAGAAAAAGAAAAAAGATTGAAAAAAGCAAGAATGGAAGAAGGAAAGAGAAAGAAAGAAGAATAAAGCAGGAAGGAAGGAAGGAAGGAAGGAAGGAAAGAAAGAAAGAAAGAAAGAAAGAAAGAAAGAAAGAAAGAAAGAAAGAAAGAAAGAAAGAAAGAAAAAAGTAAATGGAGAAAAATAGAGGTGAGAAAGCAAAAAAGGAAAAAGAGGATAAGTAAAACCAGAACAGAACAATCGTGTATGCTGTGAAATAGCAGCAGTCAGAAAAACAAAACACTCCAAAAGGAATTTACAACAGCAGTGACAGTAGATGGGACCCGGTAAAGATAGAATGTGCATCAGAAGTAGCCTGCTGTCATATGCTCTAAACACAACTAAAGTAATTATTAAGTAAAAACAAAAATACTGGCACTGAAGGCAACTACATTGTGTGCTGATGTGCTCATTTTGAGAGCACAAAATGCAGTCACTCAAAGTAAAGTTAGCCATTGGCTTAAGTAGGCTGGTCCACTACTCCATGATTCATTGTGTAGTGGGTGGAAGCAAAATGGGAATGATGCAACTAAAGACCAATGGATGAAGAGAGGTGGATGAAAGCCCTATATCAGTGGCGTGACTAGGGTTGGTGCCACCCAGTGCGGTAACTCATGGTGTCACCCCCGAATCCCCCTGTGTCTCAAACCTACGCACTCCTCCGTGCCCGAACCTACACATTTTCCCTGTGCCCCCTACCCCTGCACTCCACAGTCGTTGTACCTGTTCTGGGGTATATTTTGACCCCACAGGACCCCGTACAGTGAGCCCCCATGAGACCTTCTACAGTGAGCCCCCTCTCCTCTGCTCTGAACACGCCCACTCCTGCCACCTGTGGAGTGGGAAGGGGGGCTCCAGAGCAGTCTACTCCTTGCTAACAGCCATTGACTTTAAAACACCTGCACCACATTAAAACCATGCCTCTACCCCCGGCTTTTTAGAATATCTAGACTAGTTACCCTCACAGCTCCACTCCCACTGCCACTACCTAGGAATGTCCAATGTGGTATCCCCGGCTGGCGCTTGCACTCACCCAACGGATGGGGACTCACGGGCTGCGGCTGAGTACGGTCCTGGTGCTGCTGAGTCTCCTTGTCCGCTCTCGTCTCCGCCTCCACTGGCTCACCGCCCGCAGGTCGTGCCGCCATTTTCCCCCCTCCGCTTTCAAATACCAGAGGTGCCTCTGGCGCGGTGCAACATGGGAGCCGAGGGCACGCCCCTCGGGTGACAGAGCGATGGCTTGCATGACAACCGCACGAGCTACAGGCTGCAGGCCCCGGTACACACCAGTTTAACTAACACTTGTGTCCAAAATATAATATGTGGAAAAAACAATCCTATATTAGTTATGGGGTCACAGAACTAGTAGAGCCACTAGAGAGAACATGTGTAGACATTGTAAAGGGACAAGAGACGCCAGTGGCATTTGTTCAGGGGACAGCGGCGGCCATCTTGACTGACTCAGACAACAAGACATAATCACCTTAAAATGTACAACGGATGTTTACCTATTTATCAAAAATACCACGAGCAATGTAATCTTTATGTGTATTTAGAATTAATTCTTATTAGAGAATGATGCATGTCGGTGCACGTTAATATTAAAAACAGCGTCCTGACTTTTGTTTTAAAGTCAAGACAACGTTCTTTTCTTGACAACAATCCCTTCTCGTATCATTCTAATGTCTTCGGAAACGCAGCCCTCGTTGTTATATTTTCCGACCTTCCGCAGCGGTATGGTCTCATGTTCTAACATGGCTGCTTCGTTGCATGCCGTTCACCTATAGACTCAGGTCCCACCCACACTTAAAAGCGTATTTCTGTCGCACTAAAGCAACTGCTAGAGTTGGGCGGGCCAGGCATTGAGCAGTGCCGAAGGAAGGAAGTGAGTATTGAATGAAAAATGTCCTAGTTTAGGACCATGCAGGCTGGTCCGCGGGCGGGGCGGGGTCCCATTATTTTGCATTTTGGTCGGTGTCACGGTGTCACCCCATGTGATTGTGTCACCCGGCACGGTCCGCACTTCCTACACCCCCTAGTGATGCCACTGAGTATGTATACATATTATGCATATTTTAGTAAAGTCAAACGTTCTTGGCTTATGCCAGATCTAACAATCTAAAGGTTTTAGCTTACACCAAATCTGAAGAAGTAAAGGCCTGACAAGACACCAACTCTGTAATTTAGACCCTGCACTTCCAGAAGATTACATCTTTTTGCATGGCTCTCTCTGTTGTTTACTGAATTTGTTGGTATTATGGCTTGGTACTCTGGGAGGCTGCTGAAACATCTCCCAGTGTATGTGCTCTGACCTCTGAAATGAGTTAAGTAAGTGTCGAACCCAAGTTGGCTTTTTTGACACTAAGAAAATCCCACAATAAAATGTAACAAAAACTGCACAAGTGGCATCAGCTTTAGTCTGTGGGCTGCAGTGTGGGCCTGCGAACCTTAAAGTACACCGCTGCTGCAGCAGATGCACTGAAGGATCAGATGAATGCATTGTGGGCCTCCATGCTTATTCAGCCCACTCTGCATTTATTTTGTTTTTCATTAACATACTTCTTAAGCAGAAGTTAGGTTTTTGAAAAACAAACTGCAATAACCGTGATAGGGAGTTTTCTCCCTGTCGTAGGAGGGCAAAAGAAGGTTAGTCTGTTGACTGGGAGAAACCACTAGACTTTCCTAAACCACGCGCCATCACAGTTGGCTGGAAAAAGTTCCACCATAGTGGCACTCCCTGCTTTTTTCCATGGACGATTCTTTGTTTTTTTGTAAATAGGTTTTCTATCTTTACCTTCCTTAGCAAAGATGTCATTAACCCATTGGAAGTGTCCACGCAAAGTTAAAGAAAAAGATCATCCCATAACGTATTGCATTTCCCTGCCTTGTCAGAAAAAGCAGATTTGCCATATGAAGCATTTAAAAAACGGGAAGAAAACCCAATGACTGCATCTGACAATATCCTTTCCAAGTTCTACTTTAAAATACTCTATTAAGACATTCAAGTCAATTAAAGTGCAAAATAGAAGCTAAAAAGCTGTGTACAAACATAAAACGCACATTTTCTTTTTAAATGGACTAATTTTTATTCTGCATCCATCTATGATGTCTTTTATTTTTATATATTCTCCATTAGCCCATGAAAAAAACTCTTTGAACAATTGAAATGAGTTTACAGGACTAATTGATAGTCCTTGGTAAGCAGCTTATAACCCATCTCATCCCCAGTGAACAATTTCACTTTCCAGTAAAAAAAAAAAAAAAGAAATACAGGTTGGCTTGGTTGATATTTTATTAATCCAAAGCTGTAATACTGTGCCTGGAGTGGTAAAAGGATTTGGCCGTTTTATAGCTCGGCAAGGATAGCACTGTGCTGATCCTATGCTTAAAGACTTTGCTGTGGAAATGGCAAAACACTTTGTCCCTTTCCATCTTGGCGTGGATGGCACTGTGCTAATCCTACGCTTAAAGACTTTGATAGAAAAGCAGACATTTGAGGTGAGCAAATTTAGAGTGTTGCTGGTGTTGAGAGTGCTTTATATTGGAGCTGCATTTACCTAAACTTGAGAACTACCCGGAGTTCTCTGCTTCTTTTTTGCATAATTTATGCGTTACTCTATGCATGAAAGGGTTTTGTTTTGACGTATACTGGGTGCTCCCTTGTGTCTCAACACAGCTATACCTCTTTGAAGAGCTCTAATGAGAGCAAAACATGTGTCAGGGGTTGCTTTTATACATTTCAGTTTGGCTTAGATGGTATTTTACCAAACCAAAGCTGTAATGCTGTGCCTGGAGTGGAAAAAGGCTTTAACCATTTTGCAGCTCTGCAAGGATAGCACTGTGCTAATCCTATGCTTAAAGACTTTGCTGTGGAAATGGCAAAACACTTTGTCCCTTTCTATTTCGGAATGGATGGCACTGTGCTAATCCTACGCTTAAAGACTTTAATAGAAAAGCAGATATTTGAGGTGAGCAAATTTAGTGTCGCTAGTGTTGAGGGTGCTCTATATTGGAGTTGCTTTCCACCTAAATTTGAGAACTACCCAGAGTTCTCTGCTTCTTTTTTGTATATATATATATATATATATATATATATATATATATATATATATATATATATATATATATATATATATATGAGAACACAGATTTCCCTCTCTCCGGATCTGCGAATGCGGTCAAAGCCTCCACGCCAACCACAGGAAGGAAAAACGGACCACCAATTTAGCAAGCATATTTTCTTTATTTAATTTCACAAGCCATTTCCAGCGACGCGTTTCGAGCACGAGTGCCCTTGTTCACGCTGCAGTGAAAGAATAAAGCAATCACAAGCCATTTTTAAATGCAGTGCACCTGTATGTGTTACCACCCCCTGGTGGTGATTTGCCATGTCACGTGAGTGATAAAAGTGAAAAAAGACTATCACTGCAACATCAATATATCCAGAACACACTTAGAAGAGCTAATCACAGGTTGAATCCAGGATTGCGTAAAAGAGTTATTAAAATAAACAAAGTAACTGGTTAAATCCATCTATTAACTCGATCCTTCCCTATCGTGATTACATAAACAATAAATTGTATATAAATTGATGTTACTTATACAGTGGTAGGGATCTAAAATTTACAGAAACCAGTAAGCTATAACATAGTGTGCAAAATTCAGCAATGTTGTAGTAGCAGCAAATAGACCTTAATAAAGTGCATGTGTGGAAAAAGTGCAAAGATAGTGATTGCGACGAAAAAATATATATATACATATGAAAGTGCATGATGAGCCGCATTACCACCAGACAAGAGAAGACAAATTAGCAAATATTTCATAATTCAGAGTCCTGAATTAAAAATGATCATAAATATATATAGGCTATCAGTGTCATAAATGGTAAAAGTTAATATCAAAAGTGTAAAAAAGTGTTAAAAAAGTGTTAAAAAACGGGTGTGGAAGTATACAAAAGTTAGTAAAACTATCAGTATTTACAAACCAAAAGGACAGATCACGTTGTCATAAATACATAGATAACTCGCGCAGATGTGCAAATTGTAGGTTCATGAAGTGCTAGTAAAGTGCAAAGTCAAAAACTTGTCATGTATACACAGGAATAAATATTTACAAATTTACAACCCAACTGAAATGGAAAAAGGTGTTAATTTCTAAGTACACCCATAGGGAACCTAACTTGTGTAAAATAAATGGTCTAGTAGATAAACGAACTACATAATAAGATGTGGGCACATACATCTAAATATCACAAATAGGGAACCTAACTTGAGATATTTGTACTCCTGCAGCAGATGTCGATGAGAGATGAAAGAAATATTAAGGATGGAAATTTATTCTAGATAGTGATGCATCTCTTCAATATTGTTGAGCCATTGGGCCAACGGCTATCTAGCTCTAGGATGAATCTTGATTCCAACTTCCTCAATAACAACTCTCTGTTGCCGCCTTTCCTTAACAAGGGTACGGAACCAATTACAAAATAAGAAAGGCAAGACAAATCTCTTTTATGGGTATGATCGAAGTGCCTTGCGACCGGATAAGCCGGGTCGTTGTGGAGTATGGCTCGTAAATGCTGTAGTATGCGCATATGTACCTGGAGTTTGGTACTCCCCACGTACCGAAGTCCGCAGGCGCATACCAAAACGTACACGGCATAGTCAGTTTTGCAGGAGTAATTGCCCAATATAGGTTTATCTACAGAACTAAATGGAGTTGTGTAGTGGGTAGTGGACATGCCGAATTTGCATGCCCGACAGCTGGAGCATTTGAAAAACCCCCTAGAGGGTTGTAGCCAAATAGCTTTGGTTTTTAATTCAGGCGCAGGAGTGTCTAAGTAGCTACCCATGGTTTTTGCTCTCCTGAAGGTCACTTGAGGAGCAGGAGGTAATACTGAATTGAGAACATGATCACTTAAGACTATCAGCCAATTCTTGTTAAGGATAGCCTTAATCTTTTTTTCTTCCCTACTAAAGGTAGTGATCATTCGAGGGCCCGAATCTAGGGACTTGCTGGTAGTGGGGTTCTCAATAACAGAATTGTTATCTGGAAACAGGCTTTCTCTTGTACGGGATAAGGATTTTTTATAGGCTTTTTCAGGTTGGCTTGGTTGATATTTTATTAATCCAAAGCTGTAATACTGTGCCTGGAGTGGTAAAAGGATTTGGCCATTTTATAGCTCGGCAAGGATAGCACTGTGCTGATCCTATGTTTAAAGACTTTGCTGTGGAAATGGCAACACACTTTGTCCCTTTCCATCTTGGCGTGGATGGCACTGTGCTAATCCTACGCTTAAAGACTTTGATAGAAAAGCAGACATTTGAGGTGAGCAAATTTAGAGTGTTGCTGGTGTTGAGAGTGCTTTATATTGGAGCTGCATTTACCTAAACTTGAGAACTACCCGGAGTTCTCTGCTTCTTTTTTGCATAATTTATGCGTCACTCTATGCCTGAAAGGGTTTTGTTTTGACGTATACTGGGTGCTCCCTTGTGTCTCAACACAGCTATACCTCTTTGAAGAGCTCTAATGAGAGCAAAACATGTGTCAGGGGTTGCTTTTATACATTTCAGTTTGGCTTAGATGGTATTTTACCAAACCAAAGCTGTAATGCTGTGCCTGGAGTGGAAAAAGGCTTTAACCATTTTGCAGCTCTGCAAGGATTTGCTGTGGAAATGGTAAAACACTTTGTCCCTTTCTATTTCGGAATGGATGGCACTGTGCTAATCCTACGCTTAAAGACTTTAATAGAAAAGCAGATATTTGAGGTGAGCAAATTTAGAGTGTCGCTAGTGTTGAGGGTGCTCTATATTGGAGTTGCTTTCCACCTAAATTTGAGAACTACCCAGAGTTCTCTGCTTCTTTTTTGTATATATATATATATATATATATATATATATATATATATATATATATATATATATATATGTATGTAGTTAGGATTTTTTTCAATGTTAAATCTCAAAATTCTATTTGGAATAACTTTGGCGCCGGTTGACGAATCTGCCTGAAAATTTCCTCATAATGGCCTCGCTGCGCCCCGGTCCTTCCCTGAAAGTTTGGGGGGGATTTGTCAAGCGGGGGCTGAGATAAAAGGGGGGTCCCAAAACGCGTTTTCCCCATGTTAATTTCCATAGGGCTGTCGACCTCACTTTTAGCCCGAACGGCTGAATGGATTTCCACCAAACTTGGCAAAATTTTAGGGACTGGTAGCCCGAAGTGCCTTTGCTGTGTCTCAAGATATGTGCTCCAGTGGATTTTGAGTAATTTAGGTTCAAAAAAATATATATATCTATAGCTGCGCATCGGGGCGCGTACCGGGCGCGCCACGCGACTTGCGCACGGAAAGCTGATTGGCTGTCGGGTGTCTGTAAACATTCTAAACAGTCCAGAGCGGCCGCCATCTTGTGTCTCGGTAGGATCGAGACACAAGAGGTGGCCAAAACAAAGGGGGAATTGACCATAAGGGGGCTGAGTAGACCCTCCCTGACCCCCTAGGTTTGATGTGGGGGCTTTAAAAGGGCCCCGCAGGGCAAAAAAACAAGTAATTTTGTTTTCATTTTTTTGCGGGGGGAGCGCTTGGTACGCGCACCGGGGAGCGGAATGGGGATCGTACTATGGGGGAAAAAGAATGACAGACTTTTCAAAAATTGTATGTTTATTAATTGTTCTTTTTGTTGTTTTTAAAAATGTTTTTTATTTAAGTACCAACATGTAGGTACCAATGCAGAGTCTAAAATTTAATATACACCGTCTCCTTTGTAGATATCTTGCATGTTGTTACAGAAGTTATTGTGGTATATGGAATTCATACCATAGTCTGTCAGGAAAGCAGAAACAATATGGAGACAGGAGATGATAAAGAGATGTTAAATACACATTGGAGATAATATAGTGGGAGAAAGGAAGTAACTATGAGCAAACTTACTATGTAACACAAAAAAGTTGCACAGTATATTTTAAGTCTCACTTTATATTATATCTATTTTGGTACTATTTCATAATTTACATATAAAAAAGAATTATGTCTCAAACAATTTTTAATTTTGAAATAAAAATGTATTGTTGTGATTTTTCAAAATCTAAAAGAATTTGCAACATTAATTCATCAGGTATGTCCTCCTTTTCATTCCGTGATTCAATTTCTTCTACACAATTAATTAAGTCTTGGTCCAGAGAGTGATCCAAAAAGTCTATTTCATCTTTGTCTTCCTTAGGATTGTTTTCCATATTAATTTCAAATGAAATATTAATTTCATTTTGTCGTCCTTCCATTTTCTTGCTGCAAATTGCATAAAAAATAAATATATCAGTAGAGATAGGGCACTGTTGGGTTTAAGTTCAGACAGGTACTTGTGAGTTTTTAACAGTGAAGTTATCTTTGGGCAGTGTATGGTTTCAGCCAGGAAGTAGAACTATTAAAAAGTGCCTGTGATGAAGCCTAAGTACATTCATAATTATACCAGAGAAGCCTAACTCAATCCATAATTATAATAGACAAGCCTTTCTCAATGTCTAACTCTTACAGAGGGACAGTATATAACTATCTGAAAACGTTTTCCCAAATTAACTTAAAGTGCATAACATAGTTCTCCTTTCAAATTAACAGCTTACCTTCTTCAAAGTAGTTGAAGTTTTCTGTCAACATTTTTTCCAAATGTACCTTAGGTAGTGTTAGTCAAAATGGCTGTGTTTCCCTCTCATTTTTCATATATATTCATGTACTTAACCAATCAAATGTCAGCACATAAAAGTACAAAATGTAAGTAACATTTTAATTGGTTGAAAATTCAAACAGTTTCATATGTGTTTTTGTCATGTAATTTACCTCAGGATATTTAGACAGGGCTACAGCCCAAATGGCTCAATGGAATACCACCAAATTTGGGTAAATGGTAGGGACTGCTATGTAGTAGGGCGTATTCTATATTTGGTGTAAGTGTCTCCAGTGGTTTTTCTGTGAATTACTTTCCCACCTTTTTTTGGGAGCGCTTACCGGTGCGCGCACCGGTACGCACACCGGCAGCGTTACGGGAGTCCTCCATTTTGTGTTTCGGTAGAATTGAGACACAAGATGGAGGACAAACAACGTTGGGAATAGGTAGAAGGGGGCACGGTAGACACTTCCTGACCCTCTAGGTTTTCTGGTTTTCTGAGGGGGGTTTAGAAGGCCCATTTATGTCCCCCCCCCAAAAAAAAAAACATTTTTAAATTTTTCACGGGAGAAGCGCCCGGTACGCGTACCGGGGAGCGTACTTTGGTGAAAAATAGTGAAAAAAGTTTGAAAAAGAAAATCATTATGAGTGATCAGAGGTAGGGTAGCTCTGAAAAGAGCTTTTGAGTTCTGTGGCTGATTTAAGTACCTACAATAGGTTCCAATGCACAGTCTTAAATTCAGGAGGAATATTCTATTCCCCTCATCTGAGAAGTACACACCATCTCCTCTGTAGATGTCTTGCATGTTGTAACGCAAGTTGTTGTTGTATATTGAACCCATTCCATAGTCTCTCATGTAAGCAGAAACAGATTTATTCACATGTTTCCGTGCTTTCTCAAATTGTGGACAAAATTGGTTGGACCAGTTCCATTTCTGTCTTTGGCATATATTGGAAAATACCAAGGCAGTTTGTGGAAAAAGTGTCATCAATTGATCAAAGGTGTCCTTTAAAGGCATTTCCAGACCAACTCCAGTCATAGTGCCCAAATCATTTCCACCACAGTGCACTATTAAGAGGTCAGGGTTTGGCAGATGCAAAAAGGTTTTCACCAATGGTATCAATTGGTGACATCTCAATCCTCTCTGGTCAATCCACTTGATTTCCACATTTGATAAATCAAGGTTGTGATAATTTCCGCTTGCTGCATACCTTTGAGCCCAGTGGATGTAGCTATGTTCAATAATCCATACAGAATACATGATGAGAGAAGGTTCTGGTGCAGTTAGATGAAGTGTGGGAATAAAATGGCAGTTGGAACAGTAGGAGTTTACAAAAAAAAATTGTGGAGTTTCCCTGCTGTTGAATCACAAGCAATGATTGGTGGATTCAGATAGTTGAAAACTGAAAGTTAGGGTGCATGGTTGTGTTGTGTGAAAGAAGCAATTTGAATGGTCACAAAAAGCAATCATGGCCTGGATAAGCTGGTGTATTGAGAGGTCAGACATCCTTGCTGACTTAATTTGCAACATTGTAGAATAAACTTTTGAACCTGAGAGTTCAGGTAGGAGGGAGTTGCTATGGTAACAGATAGAAAAGTCTGAGAGGGGGAAGGGTGTTGGTTTGAAAATAGTGAGGGAAGACTTTTGATTGGTTGAAATAAGGCATATGTGTGTAGAATTAGAGATTTTCTATGCCAGTCTTGGTTTCAGTGTATTGAGTGCACACCTTTTGCTCTGCTAAAGAATAATTGGTGTGTGTGTCTGACACTGTTCTCAATCTCCCAAAGCATTTGTAAAGGTAAGTAATGATTCATTTAATTTAGATAGAGACTTGTATGCTCTATGGAGAAGATTTGATTTGGAAGCAGATAGTGAAGTTTCAGTAGTGAAATTGATTGCTTGTACATAGGACTTGTGCTGTGTTTGTAAAAAGTTATTTAAAAAACGATTTTGGGGTAAAAGAATGGCTTTTATATTTTTGAGAAGTAGTTAATAGTGTTTGCCTCATTAAATAAATATATTTGAACCTTTTAGAATGATGTCACTTGCATTACCTCAGATTTGGAAGCAGATTGAGATTCTTTTTCATTGGTTTGTGGCATGTTTTGGGGAAATGCTTGCTATGAACATTTGCAAGAAAGGGGATTTGTATTTTGTGAAACAGTGAGGTTTCAGTAGTGAAATTGAATGCTTGTACATAGGTCCTGTGTTGTGTTTCTAAAATCTTATTCAAAAAAACGATTTTGGGGGCAAATAAATGGTATTTACATTTGGGCTTCATTTATGATTGCTTTGTGCTGCCAGTGCATCACTTTAAACATGGGGAAAAAGTGATGCTCTGGTGGCGCAAGGCCTTTATAAATAAGGCCCTGAGTTTCTTTGCTGTTGGTTTGTGTCTTGCTTTTTGATAATGCTTGCTATGAACATTTGCAAGATAGAGGATTTGTACTTTGGGAAACAGTGAGGTTTCAAAAGTGAAATTGAGTGTTTGTACATAGGTTCTGCGCTGTGTTTCTTAAATGTTATTCAAAAAACGATTTTGGGGGAAATCAATGGTATTTACATTTGGCTCTTATTTATGATTGTCTTGTGGCACCAGTATGTCACTTTTAACATGGGAAAAAAGTGATGCACTGGTGGCACAAGGCCTTCATAAATAAGGCCCTGAGTTTTTTTGTTGTTGGTTTGTGTCTTGCTTTTTGATAATGCTTGATATCAACATTTGCAAGATAGAGGATTCGTATTTTGTGAAATAGTGAGGGTTCAGTAGTGAAATTGAGTGCTTATACATAGGATCTTCGCTGTGTTTCTAAAATGGTATTCAAAAAACGATTTTGGGGCAAATCAATGGTATTTTTATTTGGCCCTTATTTATGATTGCCTTGTGCTGCCGGTGCATCTTTTTAAACATGGGAAATAAGTGACGCTCTGGTGGTGCAAGGCCTTCATAAATAAGGCTCTGAGTTTGTTTTCTGTTGGTTTGTTTTTTGCTTTTTGATAATGCTTGCAATGAACATTTGCAAGATAGAGGATTTGTATTTTGGGAAACAGTGAGGTTTCAAAAGTGATATTGAGTGGTTGTACATAGGTTCTGCGCAGTGTTTCTTAAATGTCATTCAAAAAACGATTTTGGGAGCAAATCAATGGTATTTACATTTGGCCCTTATTTATGATTGCCTTGTGGCACCAGTGCGTCTCTTTTAACATGGGACGCACTGGTGGCGCAAGGCCTTCATAAATAAGGCCCTGAGTTGCTGTGGTATAAACTTTAATATGTTGCAAATTAGTGTTTATATTGTTTGCTTTTTGTCATTACTTTGTTGTTTGCTAATAGTGGTCTTTAATGTGTTATTCTTTTCAGAACCACAGATTGAAATCAACATTTTAAAAGCAAGCAAAAATGCCGTCAAGGCAAAGGAGTAGAAAAAATACCATACATAAAAGAACAAAATCATCAAAGGAATTAAAGGAATCCTCTACAACAAGTACTTCAAAAAACATCAGAAAAGCTCCTGGTAAGACAATTAAGTCTTTTCTTCGCAATTTATGTAGATCAAAAAAAAATGTTAACGGTAATGTGAAGATCCAAAAGCAGAGAGCAAATCTAAAAAGGAAGGAGAGGCCCTCAAAAAATGTCTCTATTGGAGCAGGAGAGAAGAGTATGGATAGCAATAGAAGGTTAAATCAATTTAGGGACATTCGTAGACGAATGTTTTGCAATAGGGTAGTTTTAAATTTGCTAAAAAATGAAAAGAAAGGTAAACAGAGAGCTGCTTTTTACAAGAAAAAGAAAAGTGTAGAGAAGATTGTTGATCAGGCTTTTGAAGTTAAGAAAAAATTATTTATTTTAGTAATCAATAGAATTAGGATACTTAATAAGGCAATTGATGTTTTCAAATCGAACAGTAGATGGAAAAGAATTATTACTCGGACTAATTTTTGTGAAGTATTTTCTGGAGAATGAATGCATAGTTCAAGTTCTGAGCCACTTTTTTAATGAGGAGAGTTACTTTCAGGAAAAGGATTTGGTGCATGCAGTTGACACCAGTGGTCGGGCATATGAGGTGAAAGATGGTTGTGTGATGGAAAAAGAAAACTTATGTTCAGAGATGCAGAAGAGGTGTTAAGTAATGAAGTTTTAGGGAGACGTACTAAGGGTCCAGTGTACACATGGAAGTGCAGTAGTATTTGTAGTGTGCGACAGGATTCAATCGATTTGCTTCTAAATTTCTTACGTACATATAGTAAGAAAAGTCTAAAACAAAAAATGAAGATCTTGCAAGAGTTAGATCCTTGCAGACTGAGAGAAAACACAGGTTTGCATGGGCATTCACTGGCTTGTCTTTCTAGAAAAGTATGTCAGAGTGTTTTTCATCATTTTAGGATGTTAGCATCATGGATCTGAAGTAGACGTGAAGACTATTTGTGAAGAAATTGAGTTTTGCTATTTTGGGAACAAAGAGGACAGTGTAGAAATGGATATAGTAATGGATGGTAATGTGGAAGACAATGTACAGATTTCAAGTACAGAAAAATTTGACGAGGAAATTACCAAGTTTAAGGTGAAATCAAGTGAAAGGCCTAATTTAACCTGTGTGTGTTGTCGACGGACTCATTATAAGATTCAGACTAGGTTAGTTGATTTATATGCAAAATGTGAATTGGAAAATAATAGTGAATGGAAGGAATTTGTAAGTTATTTGTTGGTGGAGAATTCTTTTGATTTGAGTTTTGATCAGCGTATTTGTAATTATTGTTTGAAAAAATTAAATGAAAATAGAATGCCTGCTAGAGCTGCTCTTAATAATCTTCAGTTGATAGATATTCCTTCTGAATTGATGGATTTAAATACTTATGAATCAATTTTGATTCAATGTGTCCATCCTTTTCAAGCTATTGTTCGCATGGAGCCTAAGATAGGGAAATTACCTCCTACAGATTTACAAAGAGGATTAAAGGGAAGAGTTGTTTATTTGCCTCTAGATGTCAAGAAAAATATTGATACAATTGGTGTAGAAAGAGTAGAAGAGGATCCTCTGGTTATTCTAGTTAATGGGGTTCCGACAAAGAGTAAGAAAATCTGGCAAGATTTATTGGATGTTAGGAAAGTCAAAAAGGCAACGTTGTATTTGGTCAAAAACAATGAGTACTATAAAGATGTAAGTGTTGGAGCAGAGGAAACAGCTACAGAAGAAGACAGTGATTGTTCAGTTGGCCAAATTGAAAAAGTTGATGTGTCTAGAAGTGAAGAAATATATGAACATTATACTGTTCATCCTTTGCATTCCAAAGAAGTAATGGGGAATGCAATTGCCTTGTTTCAAATGAAAGCAGCAAAAGGAAGTCCTATTAGTGTATGGGAAGAAAGTTTGGAAGCTCGTTGTTTTCCACAGTTATTTCCAACAGGTCGAGGTGGACGATATGACGATCGACCAGTTCAAATTCCTGCAGCTGAATACCGGACTTTAAGATTATATGCTGAAGATCCAAGGTTTCGTCAATGCATTCCGTATTTGTTTCATCTACTGTATGAAAGTGATTTGTCTGGGCTTTCTTATGCAGTTAATCATATATTGAAAAGTGGAGCTCATCTGCAAAATGTTTCAGCAAGGGACTTTATGGAGAAAGTCAATCTGCAAGACAGTATTTTGGAATCTCAGCTAATCTATCTCATGGCATGTCAGTGTGGAACAAACGAGTATTGGTTCCGTCGTCATGGGGAATTGAAATGTATGCTAAGAAACTTAGGAACTCCTACATGGTTCCTCACTCTTAGCTGTGCTGAGTTTGCATGGGACGACTTACTTCAATTTCTATGAGAGGCAAATGGAAACATACAAAATATAGAATTGAAAACACCTGGAGAACTGTGTTGTTTGGATTCAGTGAATGTTTGCAGATATTTTAATCATAGATTTGAAGCTATGATGTCTTTTATTACCAACAAAATAAATCCTCCCTTGGAGAGGTTTTGGATTTCTTTTGGAGGAAGGAATATCAAGCGAGAGGTGCTCCTCATATACATATGTTGTTATGGATTAAAGATGTACCCAAATTTGGATCAGATTCGGATGAAACAGTGATGAGTTTCATTGAAGAGTATTCAACGTGTGCTGTTCCGAAAACTATTGAAGAAAACAGTTTAAGGCAACAAGTTTTACGTTTTTAATCTCATGGTTGTGGAAAGTACTGTCGTCGAAAATTCAAAAACAAGGAAAAGTACTACACGAAATGTCGTTTTGCGTTTCCACGACCAGTGATTTCTAAGGGAAGAGTAAATAATTTGATGTCATCTCTACGACATACTGTGACGAGGAAATCACCCAAAAATACATATAATTTAAAAAGAAACTAAGAGTCCAAGTACATCAATGACTACAACCCAGTGATTTTGTCCATGTGGAATGCTAACATGGATATTCAGTTCGTTGCTGACAACTCTATTGCTGTGGCTCAATATGTGAGATCTTACATCACAAAAAAAGAAAAGACAGAACTGAAGGAAATGTGGGAGGAGATTTCACATGAAAAGAGTCTAAGCAAGAAATTATACAGTTTCAGTCTGAAGATGTTGTTGCATCGAGAAATTGGAGCATATGAATGTTCTGATCGGTTATCATCAGCAAGTCTCTATGCCAAATCAAGAATAATCTTTTGGGTGAGTCTAGGTCTTGCTGCAACACGAAACCGAGTTTTGAAATCTGTACAAGAAATTGAATATTTGGCAGAGAAAGAACCAAACAGTACAGATATTTTGAAGACAAATATGTTGGATACATACTATCCAAATAGAAGTACTCACCTTGAGAACACTTGTTTGTATGAAGTTCTGCAAAACTACAGTTATAAGAGAAACATCACAGAAGATATCAATAATGGAAAATATGCTGTCATTGGGTATGAAGGATGTCTAGTGAAGCAGAGAAAAGGCCATTTGATTATTCATCGAAAATTGAGTTGCGAAGCTCCAGACAAAAGAGAATTTTACTATTTAGCTCTTTTGCAACTCTTTAAGCCATGGCGTACAGAAGAGGAACTACTTGGAGATTTTCTCTGTTATGAAGACTCTTTTAATGCAACTAAGGATACCATAGCATGTCCTGTTTTTCCAAATTATCTGCAAATGTTGAATGAAGAAATAGAGCAAGAAACCACAATTGCTGAAGAGATTGCTAGAGACAGTTCTCAAGACAGTCAGAGCTCTACTTCATTGAGTCAGGATCCACTAGGAGGACCAATTATCCAAAATGAAGCTGCAACTGCCATGGATGAGGTGGAAAGAGCTATGGAACAAGCTCAAGAGGATGGAGTTAACTTAGAAGATTTGGTAAAGCAACTAAACGTTGAGCAGAAAAAGATATATGACGAAGTTACAGAACAGATTGAACATGGATTCAGACATGAGAAAAAAGTGTGCTCATGTACATCATTTAAGCCTGTTCGACTGTATGTAAGTGGAGAAGCGGGAACAGGAAAAAGTTTTCTGATTAAAGCCATTGCAACTTATTTGCAGAAAAGGACTGAATCACCGCTGTCTTGTGTTGTAACCGCTCCAACTGGACTGGCAGCACATAGCATTAAAGGGATGACTCTACATCGTTTACTGATGCTGCCAGTTGAGCATGATAATAAATTGCATTACAACAAGTTATCTGGAGATGCGTGTTCTGAAGTTTCCAGAGTCTTGAAGAAAATGAAACTTCTTATCATTGATGAAGTAAGCATGGTCTCAAATCTAATTCTTGCTTTTGTGCATTTGAGAATGCAAGAAATTCTTAGAACAGAGTATGATGTGTTATTTGGAGGAAAACACATGATTTTTTTTGGAGATCTACTGCAGTTGACTCCAGTAAAAGGACAACCAGTGTTTAAAATGCTTACGCATGAAGATACCAGGAAGTCCCTTGGAAGCATTGTAAACGTTAATATATGGTTACATTTTAAATATGCTGAACTGCTTCAAAATATGCGACAGGCAAAGGATGAAGATTATAAAAATATTCTACAAGATGTAAGAATCGGAAAAGTAAGTGAGCTTGGGAAAGAAGCTTTACATGCTCGATTAATTTCAAATTTGTATCCAAATGAAAACATTCTTCCAGAGAATATTTTTTTTAAAATTACTGAGAAGAAATCTGGGATAAGTTTGATGCCAACTCTGCAAGAATGTTCCATCTTCAACAACAAAATGTTAAAGTTAGAAAATGAAGAGATTGTGAAACTGGAAGCAATAGATAAAATAGAGCATATGGGTGCAACAATTGTTTTGTCAGAAAATTTGAAAACAAAATTGGATTCATTAGAGAAAAGTATTTCTAAAACAGCTGGTTTTGAAAAGACTCTGAATGTGTGTTTAAATTTTCGTATCATTTTGAGAAGGAATTTAAATGTTGAAAGAGGTCTGGTAAATGGAGCAATAGGTTATGTTGTTGATTTTGTGAATTATAGAAATAGAGATGGAATTGAATTTTTAAAAATAAAATTTGATGGCATTGAGCAAGTACAACAAATCAGTCGTTGTTCTGCTAGATTTTTGCTTGTAAAAGACTTATATGTTCGCCGAAAACAGTTTCCTGTTTGTTTGGCATATGCGGTGACAATTCATAAATCTCAAGGTTTAAGTGTAGATAGTGCTTTGGTGAACATTGGAAGATCTGTGTTTAAAGAGGGTATGGCATATGTGGCATTATCACGAGTCAGAACTTTATCAGGATTGTACTTGATTGAGTGTGATGAGACAAAGATTTGTGCAGATCTAGATTGTGTTAAAGAATACAATAGGTTAAGAAGAGAGTATGCTCCACATTTGCCTCAATATCCTCTGTTTGAAAATCGTGTGGCAGGCCGAAAAAGAAGAAATGAGAATAATTGCAGTGAGGTAGTAGCAAAAAGACAAAAAGTAGATGAAACTGTAATTCAAAACAGAAAGAAAAAGGATTCTGATGAAAATGTTGTTGGATTTCAGTTTGAAAACAGTTCTGGTGTCAACTGCTATGCTAATGTAGTGGTTAATGTTATTTTTTTCTTCAAACTTTACAAGAACAGATTGTTGAAAATCGGGATCAAAGATTGTGTGGTTTATTGAATTATGTGTTTGAGAAATGTAGCAGTGATAGAGCAAAAATAGAAAGTGTAACAGAAATTCGAAATATTTTAGATATGTGTTCTGGTGAAGATAAATTTTCACAGAACATTCAGCAGGATTGTCAGGAATTTTTAATGTATATGTTTGGTGTTTTGGAAGATGAAGGTGTAGATGTAGATAATCTTTTTAGCCTTTCTTATCAATGGCAGCATGACTGCCACAACAGTAGTTCATCAAGTACTACTAGAATAGACACTGAAAGATTTATATATTTGACTTTACCAGACTGTAAATCAGTGTCATTTAAAAATCTAATTAAAGCAGCAGATCATAATATGGTGTGTACCCAATGTAAGTGTCCAATGCTATCCACATTATTTATACAAAGTTATGGTCAGTATATCATTTTAGTTTTCCAATGATGTAGACCTGATGGAACTAAATTGACAACTTGTATCAAATATTTTGTGGCTTCTCAGTTATCAATTTCAGGAAGAACCTTTACAACTGTAGCTATTATTTATCATGACGGTTCTTTGACAACATCAGGACATTATACATGCTACTTAAAATGTGAAAAAGGTTGGAGTTACTGCAATGATTCTCATTTGACTTATAAACAACGTTTGCCTTATGACTTTAAAAATTCTTACCTAGTGTTTTTAAAACCAAAGTTTTAGTAAAGATAATTGGCATTTGAAGACGGGAATAGTTAATAAAGGTTAGTTAGTTAGTTAGTCTAATGTTTACAATTATTTATCTCATATAGGTACTGTAAGTGGATCTCATAGTAAAAAATACTCATATATCTGACACGATTTGGCCGTAAGGAAAGTGTAAGGTATGATGTTCTTAGATCTTTTTTCATAGGAAGTCGATGAAATGGAAGTTCTAGAGAACAGCAGACTTTTTTTCCACCAAAAGGACCTTCACTATCTTCTATTTGGCCTCAAGGAAAAGTAAGTGAATCAAAGATTAGTGTACATATATGAGTTGTAAGTTTTTATGTTTTTTTTTAAACACAATCTTTTAGATTGTGTTTTTTTTCCCGCTGTTATATGATGAAGAGTTTGAACTCACTAATTTAAGTGAAATTCAATATATTCTGAGAACAGCAAAAATAAACAATGTAACATATTGTATAAGTCATTCTATAGTTTGCATTGTGTAATTTATATTGTATTCCCATTGTCTCACACTCATTTTCCTTTTTCCACCCTTATTTAGCTCTCTTTACTCACTTACACTGCCTTTTTTTCACTTTGTTTCATCGCTGTTCCTTAACTCCACTTCATTCACAACTCCTCAATCCAATTTCAACTGTCTGCATTTCCTCTCTCCCTTCCACCACTTTTCATATTTCTCACATTCTCTCAGTACCACTGCTTTAATTCTCTTCCCCTCTCTTTCCTTCTTTTGCTCCTTTACTCTTTTTCCTTTCTCACTCATTGTACTGCAGTTCACTCAGTCCTTCCCTTTGTCTTTCTGTGTACTTACTCTCTCACTCCTTTTTCCTCTATCGTTCTATATTAACCTCATTCCTTTCATCCCTTCACTCTGTGACTCCCCTTCACTCACTCTCAGTCATCTTCCGTTCCTCTTTCTTATTAATAGTTCCTCATTTAGACTCCTCTCCTTTTCACTCATTTTCCTTTTACTTTCTTCTCTTTCCTGATTTCGTTTTGGTATCTCGCATTCTTTTAGTATCTTACTTATCTTCAGTAATTTGTTCTCTTTCTATTTCTTTTTCCCTCTTTTTTCTCTTTCTACATTACGTTATTTCTGTTTTTGTATCCTTCACTATTGTTTTATTTCTTAGTACACTTTTTTAGATTGTTTTACCTCTTGACCTGTTTCTTCTATTTTAAAATATATATTTTACTAATTATAACTTGTTTTTTCTTTTGTCTTTCACAGATACAAAGTGTAGTTTAAAGATGCAAGTAAGTTTTCATTAATTATATGGTAAGTGTGACTACAAAATGTAGTTTATCATCACCCTTTGTTTTAACCTCACTACTTTTCTATCACCCTACCTCACCCTGTTTTCTTACTCTGCTTCCCTCACTTATTCTTATCCTCCATATTTACTTCTCTTTTCCTTACTTTCCTACCACATTCAACTTCTTTCAGAGCCCCTGCTCACCCACACTCCCTCTCTTTCCTTTTTTTTCTGCTTCACTTAGTCCCTTTCTGACACTCCTTCCTTTACTCTCTCTGTTCTTTCTCTCTGTCACTCCCCATATCTTACCCTTATTCACTTTTATCCACCCTCTTTCACTCCTCTTTACTTACACTCACTGCTATTTTCTTTCCCTCCGTCACCACTATTCCTTTTCTCTAGTTCCATCACTACCTTTCATTCCTCATCCTTTACTCTCCTTCCTTTTACTCTCATCACCCATTCACATTCTCCCAGAACATCTGCTTTAGTTTTCTTCCTCTTTCTTCTCTTCTTTTGCTCCCTTATTCATTTTCCTTTTCTCAGTTACTTCCTTTGATACCTTTTCTCTGTTTTACTATCTATTACACAGCCCCTCTGTGTTTCTCCCTCTAGCTGTCTTTCTCTTTACACCACTCTCTTTGTCCCCATTAATCATGCTCGCTCATTCATTATTTTTTTTTTTTGTTGGTGCGCTGACGGGACGCGCCCCGGTACGCGCACCGGGGCGCTCACCGGTACGCGCACCGGGAGCGCTCCAGAGTGAAATATAAAAAAAAAGTATACATTTAAAAAAAAAAAAAATTATATTAATATACAATATAGGATTCATTTTTTGAAAAACATACCTTTTTAAGCTATAGATATTTGCGAAAAAATAACCTTAGAAATTCACTAAAAACACATAGGTATGAGGCCCTATAAAAAGTTAGGAATTAGCAGTTAAAAAACCTATGAAATTCACTGAAAAAAACATAGGTTTCATACCAGTTATAGTTAGGAATTAGCATTTAAAAAAACTATTAAATTCACTGAAAAAACCATAGGTTTCACACCAGTTATAGTTAGCTGGAAATTTTACTGACATAAAACCAATGATATTCCAACGTTATAGTTAGTTGGACTCACTATAACTTGCGCGTGTAATGCACTGCTGATGACATCACATATTACATCACTCATGACATGGTCAGTGACATCACTCATGACATCACTGATGACACCATCCTTGTGACAAAGTGACTGGCCTCCTTTCACTGTAAAGTAACCCTTGAAACACATATTCAAAAATAGAAACTAACATTTACAAAAAAGTGGAGATACCTATACCAGTTACAACAACGAATTCAGTAATTCCACCATTTATATACACATCCACTCATTCACCAACGGTTCTATATAGTCATTCATACATATACTCACTTATCATATGTAGTGAGACGCCTTTAAATCCGTTAACACACCGACAGTCTTCCAAAAGTTGCTCACACACATACTCACACATGCAAATAAACTATTGAACATCCATTTTTTTGCATATACAGCTATACACACACTACCACCTTACTACTAAGGAAGCTTACACATACTTACTCTCTTAAACAATCACTTTTAGAAACACATACTTATTAAAACAAGAACTCTTTCAATCTCTCACTCTCACATATACTCACTTATATACATCAATACTCACATATACTAGATTAAAACATATGTAGTTACTGATAAAGACACTAGTGAGACAGTCATTCACTTACTAACACATACATATAATACTCATTCACCCATACAGTCCGGCACATATGCTGTCTTCAAAACACATACAAACAGTGAGTCAGTCATTGATGCATCTATGTGCTAAGTAACACCCCCACTAAATCAAACAGACAATTATAAAGATACTAAAAAAAAATCTAATAACCCATATACACACACATGTAGCTACTCACCAACCCATGCAGCCACTTATACACAAAGTGAAACACTGATACAAACATTTAAATATTTAAACAATACTCGCTAATATATGTATTCACTATGATACACTTAATAAGCCAGTTAACCAATCAATTTTTTAAAAAAAAACATCCATTAAGACACTTATTGAAACATTTATTCTTCCATCGACCTTTACATATACATATATAAAACATGTTTATTTTTCAGAAAGATACACATTCACTGGATGGTGTCATCAGTGATGTCATGAGTGATGTCACTGACCATGTCATGAGTGATGTAATATGTGATGTCATCAGCAGTGCTTTACAAGCGCAAGTTATAGTGAGTCCAACTAACTATAACATGGGAATTTCATTGGTTTTATGTCAGTAAAATTTCCAGCTAACTATAACTGGTGTGAAACCTATGGTTTTTTCAGTGAATATATATATATATCAGAGATTTGACCTGACTCATAAAATGTGTATGTCCTAAACATGGTCTGATCCTTATAATATAATATTTATCTAGGTGGCAATTTACAAATATCCACAGAGTCATGAGTAAAAACTAATGGCCCAACAGTACCATTGATGCATCTACATGGTTGACATACAAGTATGCCCAAAGGTGCAAGCTAAAGAACTAAGAAACTTTTAAAAAGCCAAATGTGCTAAATATTTAAAACCCCAATTGCTTACTAAAAGTACTGAGCAAATTCTTTTTGATTATCAAGTACAAAAGTTTGTATTTCTCTCCCTTGGGGTCCCAGAAACCAGAAGGGTGTCAAACATCATATCTTAGAGTGTCAGTAGAGTAAAGGAAAATGGCCTACCTTATCTTCTGAGAAGACTGGGTAACAATGGGCAATTTGAAAAAAAACCCTTCTTAACTCGTTCCAACCTCTGTTCCATTACTCCTACCCTTTGGCCTTCATGGAGCAACCTCCCAAAGTTTAATGGACCATGACCTCGACCAACATACAGTGTATCTGTGGCATATTTAGATGCCATTATCATATAAAAAACGGATTGGCCTTCCCTGTGCCATCACCTATAGGTGTAAGTCTTCCCTAAATCAGTCAAGGTTACACACTAATTCAAAGACAAGACTCTTGACGTCTACTCAAGGGAGAGATTTAGGTTGTTTTTGGCATGAGACCGTCCACTCCTAATTTGCCAAAGTGCATCTGAGACTTAAAACTGAAAGAAAACAAAAAGTAAGTCAAGGGGGCTGGTAGGGGGTTACTCATGTTTTTTTTGTCACTATACTACTCCTGCTAATCTCCTAACACACATACTGCAGAAAGACATTCCAAACAAGATATCCCCTTTGTAGATCAATGGGCTGGCTCGCTTCACACAGTTGAAAGCCATGCTATGGTTTAAACCTGTAATCAGCTGTACATATTATTTGCTTACATCTGCAAAGCAGTGCATCGGGCAAGGCATGGGGGGCATTGTTACTCAATCAAACCTAATGGGAATGAACATCATCTAGGTTCTATCAGTTGGAAATTGAATGAAAGACCCATGATAGAAAATCAATATCCAGTTATTAAAATGAACATGGCAACCCTGCAAAATTATTTGCTAGATTGTCCCTTTCTCGGGTTAACTGACCATGACCATTGATGTGGCCGGCCAGACCCAAAGACTCAAACTCTGACTCCTGAGTCGTGTGTTCCTTTCTGGGCTGCAGCCATTGACCTTCAGAACTCTTCATTGGGCAGGATCCCTCCAGAGGCAAGTGATATGGTGGGCAGCCACCTCCGCTTGAGAGCTCTCCCCTCCAATCAGGATAACTGGTGACGCTGGAGAATGCTTGATTACTAAGAGGTGGGAAAATATTCCAATTTGCAGTCTGTCTGCTTAGTAGGTCCTTTGGGGAACTTTCTGAATTGACACAATTAGGCTACAAACCTGACCGTAGAGCAGGGTTTGACACAGACCAAAAATCCATCGTGTTTTACAACAAAAGTTCCACCCACCTCAATAGTTTGTTGGGGAGTTGGAGCATGGAGCGAGACAGAAAGTGAGGAGCTCATAGTTATGAAGAGGAGGAACAATGGCATAACCAGATAATGATGGGCTCCCCCGAAGAATGTGAAGAGGTAGCCTGCGTCCCCCATATCACATAGATGATCATTGCCTTTGGGTGGAATGGAGCCCTTCTGAAGGCTTTGGGGAACCCTAAAGGGCTGTCTCCCCCCACACCGCAGGGGCTAGTGTTACACGCCTGACGAGGAAGGGTCTAAGAGGAGAGAAAGAGAAGTGGAGAGTGGGACGATGGAGAGAGGGTCATCGAAGGAGGCAGAAGTGACAGGGAAGAGAACTGGAGCAGCAGAGAATGGGGGTAAGCAGCATGGACCATTCAGGGAAGTTAATGAGGAGACAGAAAGATGCACAGGATGAGCAGCGGTAGAGCCCAGAGAGACAAAGAGGGTAGGATTAGACAAGAGGCATGAGCAGTACCACCCACTTACACTAGCAGTACAGAGCCAGACTCTAAGTCCCCTGGTGCCATTGTCCTTGAGCAGTACTGTGATTTATCCTCCCTTTATTTGGGTTGATCACATTGATGGGGCAAGGGTATTTCAAAGCATTATTCACCTTATCACAGATCCATGAGGGTGGTGTATAAGCGTGGGGTCAAGATCGTTTGTAAGAGATCTGACCTCATTGTCACATGGGTGCATCAATAGTTGTTACTGGTGAAACACTGGCAGCATCTGTCACTGAAAGATTTGACATAACACAATACATAGCTGCCTAGTTTTAAGATTGCTTAAGTGTGACATTTCCATGGTCTCAGTGTAATTATGAGCGACATGCTACTGCCAAATGTGTGATGAGGGATTGTGCAATACAGTTTTAAATTAATGACAGCATATTCATAGTACCCTCAGTCACAGGCTGGGACCTCGTAGCACTATAAATTCAAAAGCGACTATTTCCCACTGTGCCAATCAGGACTCAGTTCTGTTCTGACTGACTGACACACAGACACACGCAGACTAATATATGATGTTACTTAGGATACTGTTAGTCCGCAGGTATTTACTTTGAAGTTTTTATTGCGCAAATACCATTACTTTGGGTGATTTTAGTGCACATGCTTTTACTCTGCAAATATACACAAATACATTAAAAATGCTTTTACTTCACAGTTAATTATTATGCATACCATTACAACACGTTATTGGTACTTAAAACAAAAAAATTATCGCAATAGTAACCTATCACCTGGCACGCATCCTGAACCCTAAAAATACCCCCTATGCCCCAAACCCTAACCCACCCTGACCCCCTAAAATACCCCTGTACCCCAAAACTAAATGAACCCTGAACCCCAAAAAGACCCCAGCACCCCAAAACCTTAAACACTCCCTGAACCCTAAATATACCCCCTACTCCCCAAAACCCTAAGCCATCCTGACCCCTAAAAATACCCCAGTACCCCAAAACCTTAAACACACCCTGAACCCTAAAAATACCCCAGTACCCCAAAACCTAAGTGCACACTGAACCCTAAAATTACCCCCTACAGCCCAAAGCCCTAACCCACCCTGACCCCTAAAATTACCCCAGCACCCAAAACCTATACATACCCTGAACCCCAAAAATACCCCAGCACCCCAAAACCTTAAACGCACCCTGAACCCAAAAAAATACTCCCTACACACCAAAACCCATCCCAACATTACCCCTAAAAATATCCCAGCACCCCAAAACCTAAATGCACCCATAACCCCAAAAATACCCCAGCACCCCAAAACCTTAACTGCACCCTGAACCCTAAAAATACCCCCTACACCCCAAAACCCTAACCCACGCTGACCCCTAAAAATACCCCTGTACCCCAAAACCTAAACGCACCCTGAACCCCAAAAATAACCCAGCACCCCAAAACCTTAAACGCACCCTGAACCCTCAAAATACTCAATGCACTCCAAACCCCTAACACACCATGACCCCTAAAAATATCCCTGTACCTCAAAACCTAAACGCACCCTGAACCCTAAAATTACCCCCTATACTCCAAAACCCTAACCCACCCTGACCCCTAAAAATACCCCAGTACCCCAAAACCTAAACGCACCCTGAACCCCAAAAATACTGCAGCACCCCAAAACCTTAAAGGCACCCTGAACCCTCAAAATACCCCATGCACCTCAAAAACCTAAACCTCCCTCTCCCTTAAAAATAACCCAGTACCCAAAAACCTAAAAGCACCCTGAACCCTAAAACTACCCCCTCCACCCAAAACCACTAATCCACCCTGACCCCTAATATTACCCCAGCACCCCAAAACTTAAATGCATCTTAATTTTGCACAGTAACTCCATTATGTGTCATAAGTGCATGCTAAGTAATGGAACATGCGTAGTAAATGCATGCTAAGTAATGGCATCTGCGAACTAAAATAAGCATAGTGATGGTAATACGAAGTAATGACCACGTAGTAATGTATGTATGTATGTATAGGCATTTATATAGCGCACTACTTACCCGGAGGGTCCCAAGGCGCTTCGACCGCTGCGAAACCCTTCCTGGCTTCCCTGAGAGATGGTCCCTTAATGGGTATCTCCAGGGTGAGACCAGGCATCCCCGGCGGTCTGGTGGGGCCGTTAGTGAGGATGAGGCAAGCTAATGCCCAGAGTTGCCGAGTGTGATCGTTGATCAGAGTGGGCACCGAGGCGAGAGAATTATCGAGTCCGCTGACCCTGGTCCAGAAACCTGCCGCGCCGGGAATCGAACCCTGGTCCCGGGCCGTCCTCTGCTCTCGGGTCTGCCGCCTCTAACCAGTGAGCCACACTACCTCAGTAAAGGTAGAATACCCATGCAGATACACACACACTTTACACCACTACTGCAATAGACTTTAATAGAGTCGTCCTGATGCTGAGAATGCTGAAGATGGAGGATGCTCTAGGTACCGTGTGGTCAACGGGGACGTCAGTGTGGTTACTCCTTGATTCACTGGGCTGATGAGGTGAATTAGGCTGAGGTCCTTCTAAGTCCTTTTTGAGCCAGTAGAAGGCCAGCTGCTGCTGGGCTACTGGTCTCTGGTCATGCCAGCTCCAGCAGTATGCTTTGATTGAGGCTAGTGTCCCTCTTGGATTACCAGTCTGGACTCAAATGACCCTCCTGGGTCTTGCAGACTCTGTGCAACTTTTGGACATTGAGGATTGGTCTCTTGGGACGCCCAGCGGTGGTCAGTGGTGATTCTCCAGTAGTAGCTACTGACTTGTTGCATTCATCTACGTCAGCTTTAATGGCTCTGGTGCTGTTTCGAAGAGGTTAGCCAACTGACCCTTGAAGCCACTCCTTTAGTCTGGGGCTTGAGTGCGACCATTCCTCAAGCCAGGAGCCATAGTTCTTTCTTCACTAGCCCAGGATGTGGCTGGTGCAGTCCAGCAGCAGGTGCAGCCTCTCTTTACCAGGTCCAGGGGTCAGCAGGGCCTGTCCTTTCTCCAGTTCCCGGTGCCATATATATGCCCAGAAAATGCCCTGATGGGATGATGCAGTCACTAGCCAATGGGCTACTAGGATCTCTTCTGCCCTGTGATGACTTCTGGCTATGTGTGGCATCTAGCAATCCCAGAGTGCCCTATTTTGGCCACTCCCAAGATGTCTGAACCCTTCCTTGGTTGTTAAGAGCTTGGTGGCCCCCCTAGATTTGTGGCTACTTGTGGCCTACATGCCCACATGAACACTGGTTTGGGGAGGGCAATGGTCTCCTCTCTCTGGTCCCACCCCCAGCCTGTCTACCTGAACAAAGAGGCAACCCTTCAGGAGTGTGAACACCATTTACCCACCAAAGGAGGCTTTACCTTTGAAGCTCTTCTTTTGGGTCAACACCATGCGTGGCTTCCTGCAAGAGGGAAGTAATGCCTCTCTGTAGCAGGCTGCTGGTGTTTCTAAGCCAGAGAGTCACTCACACTACTCCTCAGGAGGGCAGAAAGCTGTCTGGTGGCCAGCAAATGTGTGACCCCTGTACAAACTGGGCTGCGAGTGGCAACTTTCTAAAAGTTGCCTTTCCTTAGAAGTGACATTAAATTGCACTTGGGCATCAAGTCAGAATTAATGTCATGATTAATTTGATACCTTGAAGTATACAGTTTGGTAGTCCCATTCAGTAGTTAGCCAGGGTGCCTGGGGCCAGCTGGAAACTCTGTTAGCAAATGGGGCTGGGCCTTCCTTCGGGGAGACTTACATATATTGTTAGGGGAAGTGGGGGTTTTGCTATCGGTTTAAATGGCAAAGTGGAAACAGCATTTAAAATTGCTTTTCCAGGCGGCAGTGACAGACTGGAAGTCCTTTTGTACTTTGTCCCACACAGGGTGGCACCACCAGTGCTGCAGCTCTGATGGGACAATGTTTTACATGCTGTGGGTACCCTTGGTGCCATATCCTAGGGACTTATAAGTAAGTCAGCTTATACCAATCTGGGATAGCCAATTCAACATACACTTTCAAAGGGGTTAGGACACTGACACTGATGTCTGGCAGGACTCAGTGCACTCTGAGTCAAAGAAACTATCAGAATCAGTCCAAAACTTTGCAGTGATCATGCAAAAAGAGGCCTCACCATACAAGCATAATGGGTGTTGATACCAGCTTCCAAGTGTCACTTCTTAGTGAAGCCCTGAACTTTCTTAGCACTGTGACCTGTCCATTCTGGCTCCTTACCCTTTGGCAAATGATGCTGTCTTTATGATGCTTGTTTTATGGCTCTGGAATTTCTATGCACACACCTAAAATAGAGCATGAATAGCTAGCGAACATCGTAAAATCACCCAACGAAGGAGCACCCAAGCAGAACGTTTACGAGTTAAAAGAAAATCATGTCTTGCAACTTAAGGGCAGTGTAGCTCACTCTCTACCAACTAAACGGCTCATAGAATCTCTAAGGTAAAAAATATGCAGTGGCCGCATCAGTTCCTTTAGAATGTTCTCATAACAGCAGTGTGACGGTTCTCTGTCTCCACATCTGATGGACAGCGCAACACAGGGCTCTCTAGGTCACATGGTATGCCGGGGCGTAGCTTGAAGGGGTGTATACACCCCTCCCCACTAATACATGTATTATCTTGTTAATGGTTGGATACAAGTGTTTTCACTTGAGTATGGTGAGGTGTCCGTTGAATTACACCTGAGAGTTTTACATATAGACATAGACAAACAGACACACAGACTCTTGTCTCTGTTTTGAAGGTCTTAAAAAATGGTGGCTATTTTCCAAACTCTGTGTTCTAAGTCACCCTAACACTTCTCTACCTTTCCACTTCCACTTAAGCCCCTCTCATGGGCTGCTTCTCATATAATGTATGCTAACATGATATGCCAGTGAGTGTCGGACAATCGGAAGCTCACACCTCCCAGTCTTACTGGCCAGGCTGTGCCCCTCGTGGCATGCTTGAATCAGTGGTTACCCATCCTGCTCTGCTCGTGGTCCTCTGCATCTTGTCCTCGCAGTGACAGAGACTGTGTAAGGGTGGCAGGGGGAGCCAGCAGACACAGCTGGGCCTGGGCGATCACAGCAGGGGTGGAGTGGAACCCATAGCTCTTCTCAGGGGTGCTGGGGGTGGTAGAACTTGCATTCTTCTTACATAGTAAACGCAGGAGCAGGAGCCCACTCCCAAGTAAAACTCTACCTCCCATCCGATAAGCAAGATTAAGTAGAGAAAGAAGGAACACCTGAGTGTGGCCACAATGTATTTGTAGACCAGCAGCATGTGCATTTCGACAAGAAAGGTACATAGCTCAATGTTTGGATGGCTGTCGTGAGCAGGATTGCAGTGCCGGAAGCAGGAAGTGAGGGACACTACATATATTTAGTGATCTTAGATATACATACTTATATGAGGACATGGTCGACGAGATGGAGAATAGGTGTAAGATGGGAATTTTGGTGGAGGATTCGGGAGTCAAAATTTCATGTGTAAAACGTGATTTTTAGACCATTCTTGGAAGAGAAGAGAGCATCGCTACTGAGGTGCAAACAAGGTAAATGGCCAGACCTATGAACCTGCTCAAGGAGGTTTGGGTATTACTAAAGGCTTGGGCTTGTAGCCCCCTATGGTTTTTGAAGACCAGCATCAGTAACTTGACCAGTCCTCTGTTTTTAGCTGACAGCATCCGGCTTGGTGAGGATAGTGTGAAGTGGGGATATGTCTGGGAACATTACAGAGCTTTCTTCTAGTAAAGGTCATCACTTCTCCAATTTCAAAAATGAGTGTTGAAGGAGAACTACTAATTAACTACTAGTGTAAAGGATCCGATGAGTAGTCTGGAGATCATTGTTTCGGGGCTACAGAAGGGAATATTAGGTCAGAATTACAGGTGTTTATTAATTGGTAGCAGAGACAATTGTAGTAGAACGCTAAGCACATGGTAGGGTTGAAATATACGTTAAAGTTTCACTTTGATGGTGTCAACGAGCTATCCAGTTGTAACGAGGTGCCCGAGTTGCCCAGTGTACAGGGGGACGGCAAGGACATGGACTGGTGGACATGTACTGATTCCCTTCATCCTTCCCCACAGGACGAACAGTGCTCGTGGCACGCACTTGCGGAAGAAAATCAGACCGGCCCCTTTAACTGGCCATGTGTCTCGGACGATGGCCCCTCCCACAATGACGTGTACTTCACAGGATTGGTTAAGAAGCCGGATGTCCAGGTAGAGGTGTGTGACATCACCGGAGGAGGAGAGAGCAGGACGGAGGAGTCGAGGAAGACGAACCGGCGAGACCACGGAGCTTTGGACGCCGAGCCAGGACGAGAAGCAGACGTGCACCAGGAAGAAGCAGACGTACTACGGACTGAAGCAGACGAGCCAGGAGGCCAACTGGACCGCGTTGCGCGGTGCCACACTCCCGAGGGAGGAGTGTGGCTCCGACAGGTAAGGGACAAGTTTACGAGCTGGGTGGGGAGAAGGGGACTGTTCCCGCGTTCAATACCCTCAGCTTCTAGTGAACCCGCACCCCCCTGAACCCTGTAAAGACCCTTTCCTCACTACGTTTCACTAAGTCGGCAAGGCTAAGCACTAAAGGTGTCCCTCACTTCCCCGGTGTTCCCCAGTATAAGAACGAGGACAGAAAAGTAATTGGTCCTTTCTTTGTTTTGTTCTCTTTCCGGTCATCCTGAGAGTTGCCTCCCTCGAAAAGCCCCGACCCCGGGCAAGACGGTCCTTGGATAAGCGGCTGACCCAGTAGGCACCACGGACCCAGCAGAGTTCGCCAAAGAAAGACTGACTTTATGAAAAAAGAATCTGTACATGAAAATAAAACCCGCTTTGCCCAAACCTCGTGTCCAGCCCATTTCTGACTCCCCTTTACACCAGTGCAGAATTGATTTGATGTAGTTGAAAACCTATCCATGAAGAGCAGAGTTTAAGGTTGAAAATTGGGTGTGATCTGGCCGATGCCTCAGATCTTACTCAGGACCTATGAGCGATTCAACTCCTTCAAAAAGTCATAGGCCCTACACACAAGCAAGGTCACACACTAGACCCAGTTTTTATCAACAACAACAAACTATTGGTAGGCGACCCCATTCCCCCTGCCCTGGTCAGACCATTCCCTGATCCCCATCTGTATTATCTCCCCTCCCCAACCCCCGGCTACTAAAATCATTAATAAGAGATTTTGGCCCTGGACCAAACTCCCATTAGATGCCTGGATCACAGGCCTTGAAAACCTTAAATCTAAAAATTATCAAAATCTTACATCAGATGCAGAAAACTTCACTAGCTGGTTTGAGACTGCACTGGATCTGGTAACCCCAGCTAAACCTTGCCATAAAGTAAGAGAGAAAGAGTCCCCCTGGTACTCCGCCCAACTACGTTCACTTAAACAGGTGTGTAAAAGACTGGAGAGAAAATAGAGGATAGACTATCACAGATTGAGTAAACAAAAATATTGAGAATCTATAAAGCACTACCAAAATGAAAGGAAAACTGCACAGCATCCTATAGCATCCTACTATGACAACACCATTATTTCGGAGAATAACATTCCCAGAGAAATTTCTAATGTTGCAAAGGATCTCTTAGAGCTCCCAAGATATGGGCTAGCCCCTGAGATCTCCTTCGAGTGGTGCAATGAATTGGCAGATTTCTTACTAGGAAAAATCAAAAACATATATACTGCCTTCCCAAGTTCACCCCACCCAAGTGACCTCCTATCAATGGACACGCCCCCTCTCTGTCCTGATCACATACTCAAGGAATTCCCTACCTTTGATCTGGCAAAGCTTTTTGATATCCTCTCTCAAATAAAATCAGTTTCCCCCTTGACCCAGTTCACGCTCTACTTAAAGCGGAAATGTGATACTCCCTCCTATGCTGGAAATAGTAGATTTGTCCATCACCACGGGGCTAGTTCCCGCACCATGGAAACATGCCATGGTGAAGGCTCTACTTAAAAAACCTAGCTTGGACCCTAATGATCTAGGTAACTATCGACCTCCCTGTGATAGTTAAGATCCTGGAAAAACATGTGAACTCAACCCTTTCGACCTTCCTAGAAACTCACAACCTCCTGCACCCCACCTAAATAGGCTTTTGTCCGTCCCATCATGGATTTGAAACAGCCCTACCCGCAGTGGTTGAGGAATCTAAGATGATCTTGATCAAGGAGGAGCAGTGGCCATTATCCTCTTAGATCTGAGCCCAGCCTTCAATACAGTTAATTTTAACATCTTACTGGAGAGAATCAGGAGGATGGGGGTCTCAGGTGAGGCGGCTAGCTGTATTCATTCCTTTCCAGACAGTAGAACTCTCCAGGTCTTCTCAGGGGAGTCAACCTCTAGAAGCCTAGAGCTCAGATGCGGAGTCCCACAGGGATCCTTCCTGAGCCCAACATTGTTCAATGTGTACATGCAACCACTTGCAGACATGATCTCGCCACTTGGGATAAAAATCGTTACCTATGCAGATAATACATAGCTAGTAATTACTCTCAATGGAGCCTCAAACTTTCATTCTGACTTTGAAAACTGTCTGGAGAAAGTGACCTCCGGGATGTGGCAATCATGCCTCAAGTTAAATGGAGGAAAACAGGACTGATGTTTCAGGGTAACACCTCCATCATGGAGCTCAAACAGATATGGCCCATTTGCCTAGTCCTGCTCCAACCCCCAAGATCAGAATCAAAAGCTTGGTCATTCAGTTGGATACCTTTCTCAAGTTCGAAGACCAAGCAGTGAGAGTAACAGGGGCCTGTTATGGCACCATCAGACTACTCCGAAAGGTTCTCCCACTCCTACCAATGAATGTAAGAAGGACCCTGATACAGGCCCTAGTCTTATCATGTCTGGACTATGGAAACTCCCTCTAACTAGAAGCACCCATAGCAACAATAAGGAATCTCCAAATCGCACAGAACTGCGCTGCCAGACTGCTACCGGGGGTCTCGAAAAACCAGTCTGCCAAACCAGCTCTGAAGACCCATCACTGGATACCTGTGCTCAAAAGAATAACGTTTAAGGCTCTGTGTATATCTCATAAGACCATGTGGGGAAAGGGCCCAGCCATTAACAACTCTCTCATTACCCCCTACTACCCTGGGAAATGCCTTCGCTCGGCCAACCTCAACCTTGCAGTCATCCCCAAAATCAGAAGGGCAAGAAGTTGAGGAAGATCTTTTTTCCTTAATGTTGCCAGACTCTGGAACACACTGCCCTTACACCTCCGCTCGGAAATCTGTCATCTTCCCTTCCGAAAACTCCTCAAGATCTTTTTCAACACTCTCTTTAATCTAATGGTGGATGTTCATCTTGACGCCGCGCTCCACGCATTACCTGCTCATTTCCTGGCATTTATCTTTCTTGCAGCCTCCCACGCCTCGCCGGACCCGCTTCGCGGGTCCCGCATCGTGGTTCGAGGCGGTTTTCAACTTGGGGCATCTTTTCCAGTGACACCGACACCGGCAGGGCTGCGAGGCAGAGCGGAGGACTCCATTGTCCAGGAGTCTCCGCGCGCCCGTCTCCAGCTGGGCTCCTCTCCCTGCCGGCCGCGCCCCCTTCTCAGCTGGTCTTAACGAGCACTTGCAGGCTCCAACAGTGGATGTTCATCTTGACGCCGCGCTCCACGCATTACCTGCTCATTTCCTGGCATTTAACTTTCTTGCAGCCTCCCACGCCTCGCCGGACCCGCTTCGCGGGTCCCGCATCGTGGTTCGAGGCGGTTTTCAACTTGGGGCATCTTTTCCAGTGACACCGACACCGGCAGGGCTGCGAGGCAGAGCGGAGGACTCCATTGTCCAGGAGTCTCCGCGCGCCCGTCTCCAGCTGGGCTCCTCTCCCTGCCGGCCGCGCCCCCTTCTCAGCTGGTCTTAACGAGCACTTGCAGGCTCCAACAGTGGATGTTCATCTTGACGCTGCGCTCCACGCATTACCTGCTCATTTCCTGGCATTTAACTTTCTTGCAGCCTCCCACGCCTCGCCGGACCCGCTTCGCGGGTCCCGCATCCTGGTTCGAGGCGGTTTTCAACTTGGGGCATCTTTTCCAGTGACACCGACACCGGCAGGGCTGCGAGGCAGAGCGGAGGACTCCATTGTCCAGGAGTCTCCGCGCGCCCGTCTCCAGCTGGGCTCCTCTCCCTGCCGGCCACGCCCCCTCGGCATAACCTTCAGAAGGAACTACAACTCCCGCTGCGCGGGAGCGCGCGGGAGGGCGCCGGGAGAAGCCCGGGACAAGGGCGGGACCGTCTGTGGCCGTCCGGGGCCGCAGGAGGCCGGGCTGGGCCATCCCTCTTGATTGTGTGATACGCCAACTAACTTAGTAAGTGACATAGATTGTTTTGTACTATTTCGTGGCCATTATGGCGACTGATATTAATATTAGTCCTACAACCAGTCACTCGATGTCTCTTCCACTGGAGTCTGGCCCTTCGGCCATTGGGCCCTTAGACAAATTCTTTTTCAACCGTTCACTGGTAATAGATAAGGAACTAACTCTGGCAGAGAAGCGCGCCGAGCGTAGACTATCCATCGAAATACTGAAGAACTCTATGGACAAATCTTCAAATGTTGTCTACCCCACTTTGGTAACCCCTCTTTCATCAGTGAGCCTTCCAGTTACAAACGAAGGCTCTGAGGCCCTGGGTGACAACACAATTAAGACTGCCACGACTGATCCAAACACTATTTGTGGTAGTACATCTCACCCATTATTGCTCTCTGATTCGGGCCACCATGTTATACCTGCCAATCCCAAAATTGGGGCTAAAAGGAAACGTTCAGCTGCTGTTAAAAACTGCAAATCAATGGTCCGACCATCATCAAAAAGTAGGAAGTTGAACATTGGGAATACAGTTAACGAGCTTATACAAAGATCAGGCTGTGTAATACCAACTACTCCTACCTCACAGGACAATGTAGACAAAGTGGACGATTCTTGTTCCATCTCAAAAGTACTAAGTAAAGACAATGATGTACTATTTGCAAATGTGCTTCCTGAATTAGAAAAATTGTTTAGATTGGTACTCACTCCAATAGAGGATAGAATTGCTAAACTCATTGATAGGCTAGACCACTTTGAGCAAAAAACTCTAGACAATTTCTATTCAACAAAATCCCTGATCAAAGCAAGCAGGGTGGAAATAAACCCAAACCCCCAGGTCATGAATCTCCCCCTCACTCAGGACAAGGGTAGAAATCCTAGAAATGGCTCCCCTTTACCTTCTAAACAAAACAAACCCCCAGCAAACGTTACTGCAAAACCTACACCAAGGGCCGATAAAGCGGCATCGGGTTCTGAATCCTCACAGCCGAATCTGACACATCTCATACAGCCCTCATTGCCCCAGCCACAAAAACAACAGACCAATATAAATGTTGTGGCTAACTTGTGCCAACAAGTGGGTAAAGCACCAACACCTGCTAGTGCCACTAACAATCCACGCATACCCCCAAACGCTAAGGGAGTAGGAAATGGGGTCAATGTTCACCAGCCGGCTGTTAAAGCCCCAACAGCGCCCCTAGCTAATAGCAATCAGGTGCATAAACCTGCCCTTCAACCTGTTCCTCAAGCTCCCAAATCAATCCCAACGCCCTTGCCAAAGCCACCTCATAGAAAACCCCCAATTAACCTAACTCCAGACTCCTTCCCCTATGTGGCAGTTCTCATCAATGTACCACCTTTACCCCCAGGGCAGAGAGAAAACTTCCAGATGCTCAAAAACAAGACCATGCACTGGTTAAAGGAAAATCGTCCTCTGCCGGGTGGTGTAGATTGGCTAATAATAGGGGCCAGGAGAATTGACTGGATGGGTTATACACCAGAAACTTTGGGTGGGGAATGTATAGTGGTTAATTTCCAAGATCCTAGGGTGGTGGGATGGATAACAAGGCAGGGATGGGGAACAAACAAGGGCGGTATTGGTATTGTGGACCTCACCTTCTTTTACCCCAGACCAACAAGTGTAGCTACAAGCCTACTAAATGAGCCCATAATCCCCCCATTGTGCAATGGCCAGTTGCTTCATTACCATCTTTCCATGCAACTTTTAATTATATTCCATACACGCACAATAACCCCCACGCAGGATGGCAGGACTTGGGTTGGGGATATTGACACACAGATACTGACAGCATGGGCGGAATTTTAAAAGAAGTAGAGGCGTTGGGTGATGTTTGTGGTAATATCATTGCTACAAAAACAATGGAGAATAACATCGAGGCTAGGTGTGTGGCCGAAGAAGGTGGCTTTAGACCAGGAACATCAAATTCAAATGTCTCATACCCTGTAATGGTCGATTCAGTCGTGGGCTCACTAGATGACTCGGACAGTCTGGCTAGTTTAGTGGGAATTTCAATGTCAACCCACGAATCTCCGCTTGCTAAGACCTGGGAGGGAACGAATACAGATATTGGCACCCTTCTGTCTTGGAACGTCGCAGGGTTGGCCAGCAAGTTGGACTCCCAGCTTTGGGTAGATTTTATAAGTGGCTTTGACATTTGTTGCTTTCAAGAAACCTGGGCCTGTGAACCACTCTATTGCTTAGGTTACTTGAACTATTACATACCAGCCATCAAAGGGGCAAGAGGGCGCCCAAAGGGTGGCCTAACAGTGTGGGTCAGACTGGGTTTGCATTTTGACATAAAGATCCTTGACCTGGGAAATAGTGATTTACAAGCACTCAGAATCTCTGTCGCAAAAGGCCCACCAATAGATCTATATAATATTTATGTGAGAGGTGACAGAATAACAAACATATCCACCATTGAGTTGTTGTCTGATGCTATGGAGGCTAATTCCCAGGGAAATGTAAAGATTATATTAGGGGACTTAAACAGGACCTTCGAACCCTTGAACTGTATAAACGACCCTAATGGGTGTGAGGAGGATAATCTCTGGGGAGTACCATCATTAAACTTACAGCCTGTGAAGCGATGGACGAAAGAGATTCTACTGTTAAATGGAATATGTTTGGAATACGGTATAAGAGCCCTTAATGGTAGGACACCTGGTGATAGGGAGGGCAGTTTTACTTTTGATAATGGTATTAACAGGAGCCGAATTGACTATATATTGTGCAGTCTCCAGCTGTGGAATGGGGTGGTAGATATGGCAGTTAGACCCCGGGTTGAAAGTGACCACAACCCCCTATGTGTGTCACATAAGTGGTGGAATGCAGGTTTAGGAAACCCTACTGTGATACACGATGACACTCCTCATTTAAGTAATGATGAGCGAAGGCTAAAATGGCCCAAGGTGTTAGCAAACGAAGCCACTTTGACATACATTATTAATAAGGTAGATGGTGCAATTTCCGAGATTGAAGCTGCTGCCCCAGTGGTTCCCGGGGACAATGTTATCACTGAAATCCACAATAAGTTATTCTCCTCTTTGAGACCATGTTTTTTTATAAAGAAAAGAAAAGGGAAGAAAACTAAAGAAGTGGGTAGGTGGTTTGATAATCACTGCAGAGCAGCACGTCTAGATCTGGGGGAGGCAATAAGGAATAGGGATCGTGCTGCAGTGATTAAGCATAGGAAATTGTACAAAGCAGCCATTTATCGTGCAAAAAAGAAATGGGATGAAGACCATTGGGCCCTACTAAAAGAAGCCTCCGATAATAAAGATTCACTGTTATTTTGGAAGATCATCAAGTGGGGCAGTGGTGCGGGCCCAGCGAAACCTGATAATAATGTACCAGTGGGTTCCTGGGTCGATTATTTCGGGCCCCAGTACGCGGAAAGTAATATACCCGTGATAGCTGAAGATATAATCCCGGCCTATGCAATAGAAGATCTATTCTCCCTTAGTGAAGCAGAAATTGCCATCAGCTCTGCTAAATGTGGGAGGGCGCCCGGCCCGGATGGTATCCCCCCTGATATTTTTAAACATGATGTGGCGAGATGGGCGAGATACATCCTACTTGTAGCAAATGCCCTAGCAAAGGGGGCAGTGGTGCCTGATATTTGGAAAGGAGCAACTATTATCCCCATCCATAAGAAGGGCGATCGCTCACTGCCTGCAAACTATAGGCCCATAAGCTTAATAGCCACTGTACAGAAAATAGTCGGAAAAATGGTAACAAACCAGCTAATGGACTGGGTAGAAGACAACAGCGCCCTCTCCCCTTATCAAGCGGGATTTAGGCGAGCCACTAGTACCATTGACCAGGTCTTTCGCTTCACAATATTGAGGTGGAAAACCGTTGTGCTGGGAAGGGGCAGCCTGTATGTCGCGTTCGTCGATCTGCGGGCTGCGTTCGATCTAGTTCCCAGGCACAAGTTATGGTCGGTGCTCCAAAAGCTGGGGATTCCTGCAGAACTTCTTACATTAATTATGCAACTGCACGAATCCAATTTTGCCAGAGTACAATGGGGAGGAAGTAGCGAGACAACAGTGGACTTCCCTGTGGAAAGGGGTGTTAGGCAGGGCTGTTCTATGGCCCCTCTACTTTTCTCGTTATTTATTAACGGGATAGTTGAGAGAATGCTGAGGGCTAGCGTCGATGCCCCCTCGTTGGCGGACACCAGGGTTCCGATCCTGATGTTCGCTGACGATACTCTTATTTTGTCCAAGACTCCCATGGGGCTGCAGCGTGCAATAAGCATTTTTGATGCCTTTTGCATAGAGCATGGGCTTGAGGTAAATGTAGGGAAAACTAAACTAATGGCTTTCTCTGCTGGGAGCAGATGCTATCCTAAGATAACCCTAAACAAAAGCAGGCTCGATATAGTTAATGAATTTACATACTTGGGTGTGCAGATTGCGGGGGGGACTGGTTGGATGCATCACGTGAGTAAAGTAGTCCTAAAGCACCAGCAGCTATCAGGTGCTTTAAGGGGGGAACACCGCAAATCAAAAACAAAACCTATAAAACCAGCGCTGACAGTGTATGACGCGAAGGTTTTGGGTGCAACCTTATATGGCGCTGAGCTATGGGCTTGGAATAGTCTGATGGATCTTCAGACCTCCGAGAACAAGTTCATGCGCGGGATTACTGGACTTCCGCAGAGCACCCCTCTGATCCCATTGTTTATGGAGCTTGGTAGACGCACGATTACAGACAGAGCTCGATTGCGACCAGTTCTTTACTGGAGACGCCTCTGGACGACTCCAGAAATAAGACAGTATGCGGAGGGCTTTTTGTGGATAATCAAGGAAGATATCTTCCATAAGATAAAATGGTTAAAACATCTTAAGACCATGTTGGTAAATTTAGGGTTTTCCAATCTTTGGTATAACCCTGAGGGAGAAACCTTCCCAAGCAAAGAAGCCCTCAAAGAGCAATACTGGGGTTGGGTAGGAGGCAAGATGCTGAATGACATCAGGGCAGATTCAATGTCTGGTCGTTTTTTGGAGACTAAAATTTTACCTGTCCTAGAAAACTATTGGGATAACATCACGGTACCACTGGACAGGAAACTCATTTTCCAGTTAAGGTCAGGATCTATCCCCCTTAGGAAATTGACATCTGGTTGGCACAGACCCACTAATAGCCTATGTCCTTCATGTGTAAATGCCGAGGAGAGCATAGGACATTTTCTCTTTTCATGTGAAGCTTATGCGAATCCAAGGAGGAAATGGCTCTCGCCGGTATGTAAAAATCTGGGGACACGCGATAGTTCCGTGGCCTTAAGAATCCTATGTACAACTCATCAGGATTCGATTGTCATGGGTGTCGCCAAATACATGGGTTGGGCTTGGGCGATAAGACGACGGTCTTTAGGGGATTGCAGGTAATTCGTTATTCCTTTTAATAAACTTTTATTGGTATAAATTGTTTTATCTGTAATGTTGTATGAGCTGCACTATGTTTAATGAATTTTTATCCTGTAATATGTATTTTGTGTAATTGTTCTGATTTTATGTGCTTTTATGAGAATTGTCTCGAATAAAGCTTATACAACAACAACAACAACTAACACTCACCTTTGGTACTATCTAATCACCTATACACTTGTTTAGCCGCTAGTGCTGGGATGCCCTTGGGTAGCTACGCGCTTTACAAATGCTACATAATAATCTGCATTAAGATGGTAAAGGAAAGCAAGGGAGAAAATAATATCACCTAAAGACGTACTGCAGACAGAGAAATGTATGGGGGAGCATTGAAACAAGATGTCCTGTCAGGGAGAAGGAGGAAAGGTTGAATAAGAAGAGGAAAGTGGATATAAAGATGTGGGGGGAATGATGGCCAGGACTATATCTGAGTATGAAATAGCTGACACCTAGATTTTTTCGTCCTTCCCTGAGGCTTCCAATGTGGCACTTCTACCCGAGGCACTTACAGAAGGTTCTGGCCACAAAACAAGCACTCAAGGGAAGGTCTGCCCTGAATCAGGGAAAAGCAAAAGCACAGGAACATATAATGACATCTTCCTATTCACATCCACCACTTTTACTTGACCAGTCTGATCTTTCGCATGCCATCAAAAACAGGTTGCCCGTTTCCTGTTACTGAGACATATTTTGAATCCGAATTAGTTGCTCCACCATACTTTTATGTAACATAGCTTGGACTTTGAACTCTTTAGAGAAACTTGTCATACTGACTCTTGTTATTTGTTTGAAGAGCCATAAAATGCAGAGAAATTGTTGACTCTTGTTAAGGGTGATTTGCGACTTCATTGGGTTAGGTGTCAATGTTATGAAAGCTCTCTGCATTTTTTTCTTTCTAATTGAACCCCACCTCAAACCCACATGTCAGGTTAGGTTACTTACATAAGTTAAACAAAAGACACACAGTTCACTAAGGACTGCAGACTCGATTGTACCGGCATTGTGTGATATAGCAGTATGGAGACGTATTATGTGTACACCTGTTTATGTGTGCTCCTGGTGTTCTGGCTCATTGTCAGTTTTCCCCTTAGTCTCTAAGTCTCCCCATGCCAATTTCCTCCAACACCTCAGTGCTTTGGGGTTACCTGTCCCTTTCTTCACCTAAGATACAGCAGGCAATGCAAACTGAGTTTCATAGGCCGGTTCCACCTCAATCCAATGCTGACTATTCTTGCGCATAGCCAGGGGAAACAAAGGTCCTCCATTTGAATTTGTTTTTCACTAACTTTTTCCAAAGGAATGGCATTGCCAGGATGTTGACTTAATCTTGGTGAATGGCCTTCATGTTGAAAAATACGGCTAAATAATGACTCATATATATATATATATATATATATATATATATATATATATATATATATATATATATATATATATATATATATATATATATATATATATATATATATATCCAAGCTCCCAAAAATCCTGAGAATACCCAGCCGGGTTCCAGGAAGAAAAAGCACTCACAAGCACGGCTCAGCTCGTTTCACAGGGCAGTTTATTTAAAGACAGACGCGTTTCGGGAGAGCCCTCCCTTTCTCAATGTTTTCATCTGACAAGACGTGCGCAGCGCCATTATGAATGTTTTCAAAACATTACAAAAACAAACAAAGGACTGATTCTTGTTCGCAGCACGGGGCGCCATCTTGGAATGTATAAATTTAACATATATTGCACTAGATTACTAGTAAGTGTACCACATCCAAATACTGCCGTGTATCGGCTACCTTGTTGTCTCAAAAGCAAAACCAAATACTGTATAAATATAGTACATTGCATGGCTAAGACAGCAAAATGCTGTTGGGAATTACCCAACCTGCGACATAAACACAAAACTAAAATGTGATCAGGTCGGACATAATCTTGCCGTGGATTGGCAATTGCAGCCCCAGTGCGGACTGCAAAACATTCGATGTGGTCAAAAACTAAAGCAAGTCATCTAGTTCAGTCTCAGTGGTGATGAAAACATCCATCACACAACAAAAAACAAAAAACAAAAACACTCAGAACAATTCCAGAAAATATTGCACAAATAATCAAACTGTCAAGTCGATGTTGGAAACTCAGTATTCAACTAAACAGAACTCATAGCACAATAATACACACAGCTAACCCAAATGGGAGGCCAGTTCTTCTCCCATATTTAAGCCTCCAGGTGCTTTGGTCTCCAGGTCAATGATGTACCGGGACTCAAGTCTCCTGAGTGTGAGCAATCTATTGCCCCCCTCTAGGATTCTCTTCGACTTGGTCCAAACAAAAATACCTGAGAAGGTTCCTATCACTGTTATGTTTTAAGGAGAAATGCCGGGCCACGGGATACGTAAAGTCCTTGTTCACAATGGCCCGCATGTGTTCTAATATTCTCAACTTAACAGGATTAATGGTACTCCCAACATACCGTAACAGACAGGGACACATTAGGCAATAGACAACAAAGTCAGAATGACATGACATAAACTTTGTTATTCTCCTACCATCCTTTTTACCCGGGACTTGGTATGTTAATGTCCTTTTACTTGAAGCACAGGCTTTGCATTTTCCACAAGGGAAAAAGCCTTTGGTGTCTTTCAAAGTTCCTAATGGTTTCTTCATGGAAGGTAGGTAGCTCTGAACTATTTGATCTCTAAGAGATCTGGCCTTTCTGAATGTGATAAGTGGGGTGTTGGGAATATCAGGCCCTACGATCCGATCCGATTTTAAGATGTGCCAATGTTTGGACAGAATGGATCGCAGTTTGAACGAGTCAGCAGCATATGGTGTTATGATGCGAAATTTGCCTTCAGTATCGGGGCCTTTTTTCTTGGCAAAGAGACTAGCACGTGGTATTTTCCTAACCCTATTGAGGGTGTCTTGCAGAAGGGAAGAGCTGTAACCTCTTGTTAAAAATCGTTCCATGCATTCACCAGCTGCTTTCTCGAAGTAAGTGTTTTCGCTGCAATTGCGCTTTAATCATATATCCAACAGAACCTCCAATTCAGCTAGCACGATCAAAGAGACTAAGAAAATCAATCCGATACAAGGCTTCTATACCTGCACTAAATGCAAGGCGTGCAGATTTAGCACCAACTGCAAATCAGTGAAACTCTGCCTAGATAAACCTACTTTTAAGATCATGAGACACTTCAATTGTGAAACAGAGTATGCAGTATATGCATTAAAATGTCCCTGCAACCTGTTCTATATTGGTAGCACTATCAAAGATGTCAAATTACGCATCCTTGAACATCTAAGAGCCATTGCCAATAATGACAAGCAGTACCCAGTTGCTCGCCATTTCAGTACAACACACAAGCAAAATCAAAATTTGTTAAAATTTTGTGTGTTAGACTCGGTCCCTCTGCGTGAAAGGGGAGGGAATCGTTTATGGAGTTACGCAAACTGGAATCCAAAATGATAATTAAATACAACACTATGAACCCTTTTGGGCTAAACCAGGACGAGGAAATGTCAATACACCTAAGATAATGAATGAACCAACCTGAACCGTACCTCTCTGAAGTTACTCCTTGTTTTTAATGTTTTTATCAAGTTTCTTTTTTTCACTTTTTTGTTACACACAGTGGTTCCTATTTTTAATAACTTAAATATTCTGGTTTTGTTACCGATGAGAAGATTTGTTAACAATCATTGCAGTTGACTTGATGGAAATGGAGTTCAACCATTCTTTGGTGTGAACATATTGAAGTTAGGATTTACAGGTTTTCTTCAAGACATTGAATTATGAGCTTGGGCATGATTGATTTGAAAGAGACTAATATGGATTTGCCCATTTTTGGAAATTATGCAACCCCACTTGGGGACAATACATTTGAAATGCCCTTCTCTATCTATGATTATACACAGAGTGTAAATAGGTTTCATTTTCACTATTATCATGTGAATCTCTGCAAATTTAAATGAATTTAACTGAATATCTTGTTTAACAAAACCTTTGAAATGTTTTTTCTATGTCTATGGGAAACAGAAACACTGTACCTTTAAAAATGTAAATCCACTTGTAAAACATTACCGGTAATCAAGGAGTGAAGTAACTCCGAAACGCGTTGGGCACCCGTTGCAATAAATGTCTATTTGGAATACGAAGCCACGGCACCAGTGAGTTTT